>NW_015662167.1:3641193-3678227 GCF_001515625.1 Sinocyclocheilus rhinocerous | reverse complement strand
TATATATATATATATATATATATGTGTATATATATATATATATATACGTGTGTATATATATACATGTTTTTTTTTACATGATGGGTAAACATTTTCTAAGAGTTACTAAATCAAAATCTTTGTCAAATTTTTCAAAAATGTTTGAAACTCCCACAAATGCAAAGATTGCATTTAAACAACCTGACATATGTACTTTAACCTAGATTTTTTTTAAAGGATTTTTCGTCTTTTTATCCTTACAGACATCCCTATTGACCCACATGCATGAAAACTTTGTAAAACATGAAAACTCACTGAAGCTGAGTGGGGTTCATTTGCAGATACCCTAGGTGACGCTGTTCGTAGAAACATTTCCAGCACTTGATCTTTCCAGGTTCTATGCAGTTAATGCAGGGTAAGGCATCGCACCACGTATATGCCTATAATGATCTTTCAAAACCTTTTCAGTGTGGGGAAAAATCCAGCAGGAATAAATCGGCTTAGTGGACAGAATTAGAGGGGAAGGGTTTGGAGCCAGGGTAGGATTAAGGAAAATTGTGTGAAATAAAAAGCGTGATCACGAGTGACTCGGTTCGTGTCTGTTTCTAGAGGGAGGGAGGGAGAGAGAGAGAAAGAGAGAGAGAGATTTTCATCCAAATCCATATCTATTTTTTAATCCTCGTCTGTGCGTAAACGCTGGTTGCAGCCTTCGCGAGGAGACTATTTCACAATGCAACGCTTTTAATAACCTTTACGCAATCCTCACCATCATTACACCCTTTTGAGTGCGCGTTTGTTTTCAACTTCAATCTTCCCTCCGACACTTGGACAGCATCATGACCAGTTTGTGGGATCGCATACCTTTGGAATGGTGGGAATTACGCGGCGAGCTGCCGGAGAGCATGTAAACGCAAATGGAGTTTGGGATTTATTGCAAAATATGGGAAAGATGACCGTCTTGTCTTTGTGTTTTCTCTTGTGCGCTGATCTACTGCAAGTAGCTGTTGGTAAGTAATTGTTGTGTTTTGTCATACTCGTATGCGTTATATACGTAGTAGAAAACACTCATTCTGCACAACGTTACGAATTCTGCACACACAGATTTTCTTCGGAAACCGCTGCATCCACATATTAATACGCCTTTAATGTTTACTTAGATCAAGTTTTTCCTTTTTTTGCGAGACGCCGCTTAGTTCGGATTCTCCGCGAATATCACCGCTTCAGCCATGGCACTTTGGGGTAGTGTTGGGCACAGACACTGGGTGAATGTCATTTTTCATACGGTACGTTGTGAAACAGCAGGAGGTTAGAACATTCTGACGCCCAGCAATAAATGAGGCTGAACGCATTAGTGCCAAGAGCTATTGACTTTAACCCTGGCCATATGTATTATTTCATAGTCAAATCTCATGACTACAGATGCGTAATTTGATTACTTTTTTGTAAATGTGAAGAGCCACACATTTTTAGATGAACCGAGACATACGTTAATCATCGGTCTCTCTCTCTCTCTCTCTGTGTGTGCGTGTGTGTAAAATAACCAGTAGTGCTGCATTATGGGATCATGTAGAATGTGGAATCATTGAACATTTTATTATTTATTTTTCTTATTCTAGTAAAATTGACACCCCATAAAATAAGATTTGAACTTCAGCAAAGGACGGAGGAAGAGTTCAAAAGTAAATTGACATTTAGCTGACTGTACTTTAAGTACTGTAATACAGTTCAGTTGTGCGAGACAAAGCAGATTGTGTCCTAAAAATGTAAGATTTCTTTTAAAAGTAGACACCCCTGAAAGTAATTGAATAATTCATGCATTGAACCAATGTAATAGTGTTACCTAACACAGCTGGTTGCACTGTTCGTTCTTTCTGTACTGTAATGTAAAACGCAGAACATGACATTGTCATTTCATTGTAAAAATGAACCCTGTGTGCTCTAACAGCCTGATACCTGGAGGAAAATTAATATTTACTGAGAAAAGAGACACATTTTACTGAATTAAACACACTGCAACACTTTTCATTGCTGACTATATTCTTGGTGGAAAAAAAGACTTAATAAATGTTTAAAAATATATAATAGTCATTAGGTGGTGTGACAAATATGCAAACAATTAAAAAAACAGGAAGGGGGCAAAAACCTTTTCACACCACTGTATATATATGATCTATTTTAATATAGAATAAAATATTATATATTATATTCTATATGTTTATTATGTTTGTTACAGCCAATAATAGAAGTGAATATTAGACAGTACTTAGCTTTTTAATACTCTGGGTCCCTGAGTTAACTGAAAGTCTGCATGGGGTGTCCTGGGGACTGTAAATGTTGAAATCCCCAGTTGTAGTTGATGATTGAAGTGTTGAGGTTCTAATCTCAGGACAACATCTGGAACTTTTATGGTACTTATCTTCACTCCCGCCCAGCTGTTTTCATTCTCCCCGTATTGGAAGATTACAGGTCCTCATGCAAAAATCCCATGAAGACATTTAAATCAAGACAGAGTCTGTGATATAACTCCAGTGGTGTCCCGCAAATACTGCCTTACAGAGTGAGGCAATCATTCATAATTTCTGACTGCACTGGTGGTTGGCGTGTCCCATATTTTAATACAGGCCACCTGAGCATTATGCAGGCTGGCGAGAGCGAGCGAGAGACCCGAGAGAATCATTTATTGTTGCATAAACCATCAGGTCTCAAAGTTCAGCTGAGGTTGTGGTCACGAATTGTGGTATGGAACCTGAAATTATTTGACAGGAGATGGTTTTTATGGGTTGAGTGCCATTGTCATAATTTTATTTTCTTTCCATTACCATTTCACTGTCCTGCTGCATGGCTGGAGTACAATTTTGCACATAAATAATTTTGTGATCAGCGTTTGTGATGACAGTAATAATATTAAGATTGACAGTCCCATTGCTTTGCAATCTTCATTTATGCTGTCATCCAGTTATCGGCTAAAAAATGTTTCCATCATTTTGTGTTGTTGACCGAAATATATATTGATCTATATATATAATTTTCGTTTAGTTTAACTTGATGTTCTAAAATAACTACAATTAAAACTGAAATAAAAATAATGACTATATAGATATCATTTAAGAAACAAATTCTAATATAATATAGAAATGCATTTAAAAATGTTACACATATTAATAAAAACTATAATAGTACAAGATATACTAAAACAATACTGTTCAAAACCTGTATGACTGACTTTCTTCTCCATTTTTTTCATTTTTGCACATATTATCCCTTTAAGATCTTGAAATATGCTGAATCACTGCCATTTTCTTTTGTGCAAATCCTCAACCATAATATCTTTCAGCAGACAAGGACGACTGATTGTACATCGCCATTCAAAATACCTAGAAGATTCAAAATCATGATCAAGTAAACAACTTCCCTTTCTCTTTCTGTTAATAGTTAAAGACATGAACACAAAAAGAACACATCTTTAATCAAAGAGCTGGTCTGCCCTCCTGACATTACGACTACCTCAGACTTTGGAAACATCTTCTAGAAATATAGCTCGTCTGAAGGTGCTGCTACTCCTAATGACCTTTAACTCCAACACCACTCCAGGAGTGACCCACAGCATCGCCCTCTACACCCCTCATAGCTCAGGGCAGTGCCGGCTCTCCACAACTGAGCCATTCAACCCCCTTGTGGATTCCTCCATTTCCTCTTCTTAAGAGAGTTCTTCCCTAACAGATCCATCATGATCATGTGCACTAGCTGCAGTGTGAGACAGGTGTTGGCAATTCCAGCTTTAGTCTCCAATAATCACTCTTTGATTTCCTGCCTCCTTTAGGAGACATAAATGTGACCTTCAGGAGCTTCTTTGTCACCCAACACAAACTCAAACCTTTCACATGAAGTGTTCAAAGGAAGACAAATGAGTTCTTCTTATTCTAACAGTCCAAAAGCACACTTGCTTCTGTCTTGGCTCAGTTAAGTTGCATTGGGAAGATGAATCTGAATCATCTGCTGTGAATTTTTAGATGTTACAAAGGAGCATGTCATCTGAACATGCAGTTACAGTACAAAGAAATGATACAGAAATTTAATTTTGATCTGATAATGTCTTTTGATGATGAAACATCAAAGCAAGTACATTCAAATGCTGATCTCTCTCTTAGCCAGAACTGAGTGTAGTCAGTCTTTCAACAGTTTCATCAGCCACATTTTAGAGGTTCATAGAGCAGCAGTTCTCAATTGGTGGTTCGTGACCCAATAAAAATTGGTCACAGATCTGTTTTCGTTGCATTGATGCATTTGGAAGATGCTTCTATTTAGTACATTCATGGCATAAATTTATCAGTTCACACATTCCCAGGGAATTGAACCCATGACCTTCATGTTGCTAGTGTTGGAAGCTACATGAGCGCTGTTCTGAGTGCAAACATTAAGAAAACATTTTTTAATCCAATAGAATACCACTATATAATATTAAATAGTTAGGATGGCAAAATCAATGTAAATTTATGTTTTATTTCTGTTCATGTCAAGTGCAGTCTGTCTAATTAAACTCCAATTCTGAGGGAATTTGGCCCCAAATAATCTGTTACTTAGAAAAAAATCTCATTTAAATACTCAACAAATTGTGTATTTGAGTATGTATCTTGACTTGTTGTAAGGTAATAAATACAACCCAGACTACAGTAAATACAAGTTCACTTTAGCAAGGATAAACAAAACCATTGGAATTCAGGCGACATTTAGAACCAAAATTGACAATTTTCCTTTTCAGCCTCTGTCGTGTTAACAATTTTGCATATTATTTTTGAGCCTGTGCAGTTCATAGTAATATTAATAATGTTCCATTATTCCAGCTTCTGCTGTTTCCATTGCTGTAGGGAACAAACATTGGAAGGTGGCAGAGCTCAGGGCTTCTCAAGCCAATACTGACATTTTTTAACAGCAAATGAAAACAAACCATAATCCATCTGAATATTGACGGTTGAAGCATACCGGCTGTGTTCCGGTATTCCTTGTCATACGAAGAGCATAATGCTTTCTGCAAACTGTATACTCCAACTTACTGGTGTAAGCAGGCCGCTGTATTGTGTAAAAAGCTTTAAGGGCTTCAGTCAGCAGGGGAAGAATAGAAGAGCACATATTGAATAAAATGCAATGTGGCTGTGATTGTAAAAGGGCTTGTTTATAGATGGGGGCATAGTGCATCAATACTGTACTTACAGCACTGTATTTTTAGAGGTGTGTGTGTGTGTGTACCTGGTATTTATCACGTTATGAATAGTAATACCAGTAAATTTTGACCTTGTGGGGACATTTTTTAGGTCCCCATGAGGAAACAAGCTTATAAATCACACAGAATTAATTTTTTTGAAAATCTAAAAATGTAGAAAGTTCCCTGTAAGGGGTAGGTTTAGGTACCCCTTACAGGAAAAATACAGTTTTAGAAAATACAATTTGTACAGTATAAAAACCATTACGCCTATGGAATGTCCCCATGAAACATGGAAACACAACGTGTGTGTGTGTGTGTGTGTTTATAATGGAGGAAGGGAAGCGGAGGAAGGGGACTAAATCTCCTTTCTGACAACCAAGTGGAAAAGTTGGATTGGCATGTTGGGTGCAAACACAGAAAGCACTATAAACCCATTAAACTATAATTTCATGATCAGAGGACAGAGTTCAAGTGATTTATTTTTTAGCTATATTTTCATCAGCACCATTCATTAGAATTGAAAGTACTAGGTGCAGACTGCAGAGCTGTTATCAAATAGCATTGCAATGTTTATTTGTGTTTGGATGCTCGTATCTGTGCACCTGCGAAAATTATTCTGATTAATGAGCAGGCTGAGGTGATCTTTACTGGCATGCCTGTCCTTTGACATGGAAATCTGCTCAAGTTGGGCAGCTTTGTCTTTTGTTTTTGCAAGCATAAATTAAATGATTACATGGCTATGGGCTGAGCTGTGAATTTGGCAGCCCTGTGCTGAAAATTGATTACCTTTGACAATTTTTCGTTTGCAGACAAAGCTTTTGTCAACTCTGGAATAGATGTTGTGAAACTACAGTCAACTGAATTCAGAATTAATTCATCGGTTTCTCTAAAGAACAAGGTCAGGACTGGGCTCTGGGTCGGGAGTGGCACTGGCGATATACTCCTGGGAACCGGCGGGGAATGGAGACCCATTTCTCGCCAGTGTCCACTCCACAAAGGCGGCGAATCGAATTTTCCCCCTGCTCCAGCAGGAGGAGGATGAATTCAGGGCGAAGGAGGGGATCCATACGGGCACACAACGGAAACAAAAACACTGAGAGAAAAAACTCGGAAACAAAACGGAGGGGAGACACGGAGGTAACTGTATTTTGGTCCGAGATTCAGTCACAATTTAGACTAATGCGAGGAGCGAGGAACGAGGAGAACAGGAGTACACGAACAACAGACTTTTAATCCAAACATCCAAGGAATTACACGGGGCAGACAGGAGCACAGGAAACACCAGGGTTGACGTATAATCTCGGACAAGGACAGACAGCACAGACTCGAACTTAAATGCAAGGGATAATTAACAAACACAGGTGTACTGAATGACTAATTAACTGGGAAGCGGAACACATGGGGAAGAAACTGGGTCACAGAGCACAACAAACAGTCCAGGGGCGTGACAGTCAGTGGTGGAACAGATGACCCCTGTGACACTTATGTTTCAGTCCAATTTTATTCAAATCTCAACCAAATTCAAATTCAAAACTATGAATGGAAGGAAAATTACATTTTACATTCTCTGTATTTCTTTTGGAGACATTTTCACTGGCCTTCGATCACATTTTTTCACAGTCAGAAATTAACCAGGATCATGTGTGTGTGTGTGTGTGTATATATATTGCAATGTGGCCCAGCCACATTAATAATATTACCATTTAATTAGGTTAATTTCTCACTCTGCTTTATTTGTCTACTGCTCAATGCTCCACAGGTTGGTTTAGGGGCTGCAGGCAGTTTTCCTATCTCCTCTCATTGTTTGGATAAGTGGTTGTGGAAATAAATGCTTTGAATGACAATTGTGATGACTAGAAGCAATCTAAAGCTCTAAATCTTCCCTGGGCTCATCACAGAGTCCTCTAATTCATGGAATGTATTATGAAATCTCTTCAGCTGAATCATCTATGAAGGGCTCTCATCATGACAGACGCACAAAATACATGTCAATATGTGTTTTATGGGCATACAGGATATGGCTGTGACATCAGATAAGCTGAATGAATTAGTAATATCCAAATGCATATACACAATTACACAGCATACAATAACGGCAAGGATTTAATTAACCAATAGCCAGAGTGCTGTTGTGTTGAATATCATCTTCATATGCCCATCATTATGCAACAGTTCAATAAGCAAGAAGTTCATTTTGAGTAATGTACATTTTTGTCACAAAATGGCAGATTACTTTGTCTGTTTTTGCTCTGGTAAGGAAAATACATATTTGGTTTCCAAATAAATTAGCATTCACATTTTTATCAGTGCATATATTCCCTGGTAATTGAACCCATAACCTTACTATTAATAAAAGCCAAACTCTACTATTTGAGCTACAGCAGCCCAAATGAGCTTTTAAATGAAGCCACAGAGGGATCAGTCGTTGTTTGTTGTGACTGAACTAGACTTTGATGATACAATACTGTCAAGTGCAGCATCGTGGCTCAGTGGGTAGTGTCATTCCTTCACAGCATGACGGTTGCTGGTTTGAGTCCTGGCTGTGTTAGAAGATATAGAGCAGGGGTTTAATGAATGAAAGATACAGAATGTACTGCATGTTAGCTTATGTATTGTGCCCAAAAGCATGATCTACGTAAGTCCACGTCATACTAAGAGGAAACTATGCTTCTAACTACAGCTTGAAAGCTATTGTTCCAGCCACACAAGTTTGTGATGTTGTTTGCGAATGTATTGAACTATGTTAGTAACAGCAGAACATGCAACTATAAAATGCTTTTGGGAAATGAGTCCCAGGATAGGTGAATTGCAGATATTTGTGTAAGTGTGAATGGAGTTGTATATAAGCGCTGTGATGGACAGGCCTAAGACATTGGGATAGGCTCCATCATCCCATCTATCCAGCTACATATATAGTATACCAACATGTCTGCTGAGATCACACACAGAATAACTGTGACATTTTGCAAAAATATGCATCTCTCTCCAGCGGTGTCAGTGGTTTTCCCCTGCAAACATTCACACTCTCCATTAAATTCCACTTGCAGCCATTGCTTCCCAAATCCAGTGACCTGTGCATTTCTCTAGCCACTGATTCTGGATGCTGCATGCTTGTTAGTGTACCTGGACTGATTCACAACTCTTAAATGCTCATGGCCCTGTATATGTTTTGCCTGTCCATTTTGTCCTACTTTATGTCTTTTATTTAGTTCACTTGTTTGTACAGATTGTTGTTTTCCCACTACAAGCTAATTATTTAAAAATTCGGTCAAATGACTTGCGTCTTGTAGTCTCCCGTTTGCTCTTATTAAGGTGTAAAAGGAGTTTATGCATCAATATCTCAAGGTTATTGTGCTGTATATTGATTTTAATCTCTTACCGCATTCATTTTAAATCCTTTGAGGTTAAAGTTCAAACTTGAGTTTCTCAGTAATGAACCTCTTATAATCTTGATTTTTGCCTTGCTTGGAAGCCCTTCTGTTGCAGGAATGGACACAGCGCTGCGACAAACACGCAGACATTTAAGTTGTTCTTCAGAGTGTTTTCAAGATTACTTTTCCTTTTATCTCCGTACACTTCAAGATCATTCATTCAAGCTGTGCTGCCCAGCATCTGAGAACTATGAGGAAACATACTGTAGTTCCTGGAATATAGACATAATGAATAATATTTCTCTTCAGTTCTTTACAAAAAAAGATTAATATATATCTTTAAAGGGTCACCAAATCAAAGCAAACACACAGATTTTAGCACAGTGCTCTAAAGATAAGGTGGCGAACAAAAGCCAATAGAATTATACTCCATCTTAACAGTTGAGTGCAGGTTCAGAGGTCAGTGTGCAGGGAACAAAGAATGTTTTGATGACAATAGAAGAAAAAGAGAGGTCATTGTGGGTACTTGTGGAAAAATGCAGCACTACTCTTTTCACCACCTAATTTCAGGGTTAATGCGGCCCACATTTATGGCTCCAGTTCTTGTTCTGAGAATCCAGGGTCGTAGATCAGGTGGTCATGCAAACCTCTTGAGGTTCTGCCTATGATATCCATACATGGCCAGCAAATGTGGGGATTGTTGTGACGTGTCTAGGTTCAGAATAAACCCCTTTAGATTTGAGCTCCATGTTTCCATAAACGTAAGAAACAGAGATTTTTAGTGACGGCCCATTTCGTTAAGGCAAGGTGGTGCTGAAGGAAGGTTTGGGGGCTGTATTAGTTGAGAATTTAAGGATTGTGATCCGTGAGCTGATCTGTGGCTTTTCTCTGTCCTGTTTCCGTCTGCCTGTGACAGCTGGGCTCGACTCAGAGGAAGTGAGAATGGATATTGGCAGGAAAGAAGAATGTGCCAGCCTTTCTGTCCATCAATCGTTGGCCATTGGCATGGTGCCTCAATTGCTGCTTGCATAAAACGATTAGACAAGAAAAAAGAGAACTCATTAGGGTATGGACGATTTGTGGTTTATATCTTTAAATTGACAGTTTCGTAGTTCATGCTAGATTTCGTGTGGGTTCTGCTGGCCAAATTTAGGTGAGTAGAGACATATCCACAATGACTTTGAATGCTCTGAAACCCTTGTATTATTACAAGAATGACAACAGCACAAATACAAAGCGATTTTGCAAATTGCAGTTTCTATTGAACATTTTCAGACATTCCCTCCCTTTACAGTAAAAGCAATGGACTGCTAGTGATTGGCCAATTTTAGAAGAATGAAATCTTTCTTGCTTTGGCTTTTGTGCATGTTGGGTTCACAGTATGCTGGCCTTTATCATTACATTTGCTTTTGTTCTGTTGACAGTGCCGTTATTGCTCTTCCATTTTGGCTTAAGAGTGATTTGACTGGATCATTCCTTTCTACAAGCCTGTGTTATAATCAAAAACCAGTTTATCGTAATTAACCAAACTAAAATGAAAAGTTTTCTAAATGGATTTTGTATGATTGTTTTATTTTCAGTATATATATACATCCTTTTTCTTGTATTTACATTTTTCTTATCTATTATTTCTATAAAACATTTTAGTTATTTTTTTTAACTATTTAGATATTATTCCTATGTTATATTTTATAATATTGAAATATAATATGCTCATAATATGTTCACCATATCAAGGTCAGTGTAATCATCACACAAATCCAGCATAAAGCCAGCCATTTTGTTGTTATGTGATAATAACCAGGAAGTAATACAACAGAGAGGACACCTGGGCTGCGTTCCACTCCACTTTTAGACACGCACTCGTGAACTTCCATCGGGGGAATCCCCGGTGCCATTTTGAAGTGCGTTCCACTTTGTGAAGTGGACAAGGGAAGTTTATATGGACAGACCCTTGACCCCTAGATTTTGACTGAGGGAGCGAGTCTACTTAATATGTACGCTTCAGGCTGCTCCATATACCACAATGCAACACGATTATTATGTCATCACAGATTGCGTTTAATTTATCCCCACCTCAAACAAACTCTATGATATATGTTTTTTTTTTTTTTTACATTTAAAGCAGCCCAAGCATACCTGTATACATATAGGGCCAGGTTTACTAAACAGGGCAAATTAGTGCTAGAGCGCAATTCCATAAAAGTGCCGATGGGAGAGGAAAATTCTGCGGGTGTTTTACTGACAATGTGCACATTAAAGAACACAGATGCAGTCCGATCATTTCCATAATGACCAGCGCAATCTACTGTCTGCTTTAAGACATGTTTTTTTAGGCGTTAAATAATGGCGCAAATACCAGTAATTTGACGAGCACAAACGTCAGGCGCAAAAATAACTATGTCCATGCCTTTTCAGCGCTAATTCTTCAGTGCGCATCTTTAGTAAATCCTGAAAGTACTATTTTAACGCCAAAAGATGTTTGCGCTGGCGCAAGCTGTTAGTAAATCTGGCCCATAGAATACTGCATCAAACAAATTTGTAAAGGAAAAAATTTAAATAATAAATCACCTCCATAGCGAATTTCAAGTGATTAAGGGCTTAGGACGTTTCAATTCAGGCCATTGCAAAGGTTCCGTCAGTAGTGGGCAACATAATCAATGATGTACATCCAAATAAATGAGACGGAAGGAAGTTAGTGGGTGAAGGGCATAAAAAATGAACTGGAACGCAGCCCTGCAGACACATCGTCATGTCAAGGTCTGTAAAATTTTAAAAAATATAAGATGATTTGACCTTTTTATGACATGGCAAGGTTGAATCAGGTTGTCAAATGTCCCATGAAAGAGTTTTCCTGATTTCATAATATTCAGAAATGATTATGACTGTGTGCTATAAGCATAATTTACATAAGCATCATTGCTAGAAAGTAGAAAGAATTTGAAGGAAGTACTGTTTCTCTGGTGTAGAGATGTTTCAGATATTGTAGACATTGAACTATCTGAAAGGTTTTCACTGAAAATGTTACAGTATGTATTTTATCCTACTACTTAATGCAGATAATACAAATGTCTGTACTTTCCATCTCAACCTCATTATCCTATCTTTCGTTTATCATATTGTTTTTTTCACAAAACTATTCCCTAAGTAAAAACTGATTTGATTTTTTTTGTTGTTGTTGTCCCCATAGGCAAAAAAGATGTCACATTGACTAGATTTAGCTTGCAGGTAAACAGATAAACCTACAATTAAACAATTTGTTTATTGTCTTTGGAGAGTTGTTGTGGTGCTAAGTAAAGAAAATGAAAAATGGCGAGAGGCTATTACCATATTTTATTAACACAAGAAAATGGCTCTACTTCTAAGTTGACTTCCTGCTTGGCTGTTTCAGATTCCTGAGAGAGAAACTCCGAGGACTTAAGACTCCCTCAGTACAAATAATAGAGTGGGTCTCAGCCCATTATCCCAAAATGCCCTATTCTTTATGTGTCCTCATGAGAGTGATGCAGATGAGAGGAAATTCAGAGGGTGTGCATAATAGCAGCTGAACTTACCTTGGCCTTTACGATTTTGGCGGCGTGTTATCATATGCTGCATAGTCATACCTCTGGACTGGGAAATTTTAAAGGCAAGACAAATGCCATGGATAAAGAAGGTAAGAGCTGGGACTTTTCCACAAAGAAAGCTTTCTTTAGACCATGAGCACTCTAAGGCCATGTCCACATGTACACAGGTATTTTTATAAACTGAATGTTTCCTTCTTCCGTTTTAAAAAAAATCTCCGTCCACATGAAAACGCAAAAGCATTCTATGAAGCACTGTCAAGAGCATGCCAAGCCAAAAGGGTGGCGATATAATCTCAACCGTAAAGCCATGTTGGCCAATCAGAAGCTGTAAAAGTTTCCAGTAGGCAGAAATAACAGCACATGCTCCGACATCACAAGCCAAAATCTCCGGTTTCGCTGTCTACACGATAACACTGCAACTGGAGTTTTTGAAAATCATCACCCTGGTAGGAGTTTTCAAAAATGTTCAGTTTCAGTGACCTGGTGCTGCGTTTGCGTGTGGACGAACGGTCAAACCGCATAGAAAAAGCTGCGGTTTTGAAAATTCATGAAGCAGCAGGGTTTTCCCATTAGTAGCTAGAGGTACTGAGAGAAACGGCTCTGTATGCTTTTTTGGTTCTCCATCAAATTAACACTTTTTTTTGTGTGTGTGTGTATGTGTGCAATTAAATAAATATGAATGCCGCAAACATACTAGTAAGTATGTACTAAGAGTAGTATGCTACTCTGAATGCAGCCACAGAGTCCAGTAGCTGGCTAAATATCGAGGAAACAGTAACCTGCTTTAAAGAGGCTTTACTGTATTAAGAGTGCAATTTAGGTCAGGTCATTTTAGGAATTATGCCATAACTAGGATCAAATTACACTTAATGGAGTTACATTATTTGTAGCATATAAAGCCATTACTTAATTCCATTTATCATTTCTGAAATAAGAAACACTAGAAATTCTGCCTATTATTTTCTTTGTTCAGGATGAGTAATGAGAAGGATCATGTGCAGCACCCTGAGGACTGCCGTCCCTCACGGTGACAGACGAGTATTGATGAGACTTTAGTCCCTAGCTTTACTTTTTAGAAGGATCAGCAGGAGACGACCAGTTTTCGCTTAGACAGGCATCATAAGCAATTTCTCCGCAGCATTTCCTCGTGTTAAGCTGTAAATATGGATTGTGTGACTTGTTTATCATCATTAACGTGGTACTAGACATATAAAATGCATTCTGTCGCTGTCAATGTTTTTTACTGTTGGACAGACTGTCAGCAGCCTTGCTTACACAATTTGGAGTAGAACATCTCATGATTCACTCCATCACAATTCAGGAATTTTGGCACTGTTGGCCCTCAGAAGCGTCAATATGAGATCTGAGTGAAGTGGGTTTTTAACTTACAAAGAAAATGGTTTGTATCTTTGATAATTGAGACGCATGATGTCCGTGTTGGTCTTTTTCTAGTGATGCACAATATATGCAGGTTCCATATCGGTTATTGGTCAGTTTTAGAATTTTAATATTGGCTTAATATATTTAGTTTTAAGTTTAAATGTATTTTATTATTATTATGTTTCTTCTAAATAATTAATATTTAATTTTTTATCTTTTTAAAGGATGAAATATTAATATTTAATAGTTATCAGTTATCACACATAACATTAAAATTAACTCATTTTAATATTGGTGTATCCCTTTGCTTCCTAACAATGTATTATTATTATTATTATTATTACTAGTATACTATATCCTTTTATAGTGGGTTGCAATAAATAGGTGATGAACACAATGGAAATGTATTGAATAATTGAAAGGAGGCATTAGAAGCGGAGGTGTATCCCACTCGTCTCCTCACCACACCTTCTTTTTGGTAAATAAAGGTTAAAAAATAAATCATTCTCTTTCTGGCTCAGGGATTTTTGATCTTTGTTACACATGTCGCTGTTTTGCTTCCTGGGAAAGCAGCTTTTAGATTATTACGTGCGGAGGGAGTGAAAGAGATGAAAACATTCTAATCCACATATTGACGTCAGGCTGGATGGACTGCTGCGGAGGAAATGGGAGACAACATTTGGGCCGCACATCCAGCGGATTATTTCCCATCATGCTCTCTGAGTGAGAGTGTCCCTAAGAGGGACACAACAGCTTTATGTATTCTCTGGGGTCGCACTCCAGCAGCATATTCACATATGAGGAGCTACTACATAAATAAGCTAAATGTATTTAAAAAGGAACCAAATATACTTACTGCTAGTTCTCTAGTGAATGCTTGTGCATTATGACATTATGATAATATTATGACAGTGATGAAACCATTACTCTGCAATATAACTGATTTTCAAATGGTGATTTGCATGTTAAATGGCCATATTTTCTACGCATTTGCAGCCTTTAAATTTCTTCCTGAAGTATCAGTATGTTGTTAATGATGGTCTATTTAGAATTTAGTTTTACACATCCATTTTTCAGCTGCGTTTTTTTTTAAAGCTTTTTTCTTTTCTTGAGTTTGTGAGTTTATTATAATTCTGTTTATTTCTCACAATTCTGAGTTTGTATCTTGCCATTCTGACATTTTTCACAGAATTGTGAGATATAAACAGAATTGCGCGAAATAAAGTCTATGGGCCAGATTTACTTACAACTAGCAGTGAAGAATTAGTGCTGAAAAGGCTTAGACAGTTATTTTTGCGCTTGAATATGCATTTGTAGGAGTTTCACTTTGAAACACAACATTTTTGGGAGGAGAGTATTAAAATGAATCACGCAACATGATTTACGAACGTTTGCGCTCGTCAAATTACTGGTATTTGTGCCATTATTTAACTCCAAAAAAAAAGCATGTCTTCAGTAATGTGCACTGCTCTTGGTAGATTGCGCTGGTCATTATGGAAATTATCTGGCTGTGTCTGTGTTCTTTTTATTTTATTTTACGGCAGAAACAAGCTTCCATAGTTTTTGCTACAGTAAGTCATCAGGATTTAAATGATAGACTATTATAATTAGCCTTCCTTTTTGCATGTAAAAAAACAAAGCTACTAAGGTTTGAGGTGTTGGCTTTCGAATGTTATGGTACATAATTTTTTATGGAAGGAAATTAACATTTTAAACATTAAAGTTTGTTTATATCGATAAGTAAGGAAAATCCAGATTTTAATTGTCTACGCCATTAAAGGGGAGCTCATTGGTACGTTTTGAGATGTTGGGTGTAAAGAATTGTTAAGCTCTTAGGTGCTAATTAATACCTGGTGGCAACCCCCAAAGATTGTCCGGTCAGAACAATAACGTTATGTCAGTTGGAGGACTTAGCAGCACACACCACTCACAGACCACTCGTTTCAGAATTTGAGCAGTTTACTTGAGTGTGGTTCTAGAAATAGAAACAACAATAATAAAGTATAAGTTTACAGTAAAGAACATCAATATGCAAATGAATAACAGTCGGCATTTTGTATGTCAATAACACATGGTAAATATGTTTATACAGTGATTGCGTAACAGGATTAGCTTGCGATTAGCTTACAGAGACATGTGTTACGGCATATGCGATAATGACGTCTTTAAACATAAATTAACGGTGATGGGACGATTGATACCGAGGCTCCGATGCTCCGACGCAGTTTTCAAAGCACTATTGTATCACACACTGTGCCAATGCTTGTATCTAAATGACAATACAACGTGATTGATGATGTTTGAAGCTTCGAACGTCATGCAGTATCGGAAGGTCGGGACAGCTGGTTTGAAAAAATCAGTGCTTCGCATGACTCTTGTGTTTGACTTGACATTGAATTGGTTGTGTGTGTGTGTATACACTTATTTGGGATTCAGTAGAATAGTTTAGAATAACCTCAACAGCAGACGGAAACTGAATGCACGTCACAACTCGATTGCATTTTGTCATGTTCTATTGCTGGGGTCTCAGAGAACCCGAACAGCTCACCCAAAATATTTTTGCTACTACTCACGTCAATTATTAATTATAATCACACACTTGTATATTTTATATTACTGATCAATATGTGAATCCGTTGACCGGTGTAGCAGTCGATTCTGTTCCTCTCTGGAATTCCTGTTCCCCCTCGGGTTGCCAGGTCTGTGTAATAATCCCGACCAAATAGTCTCGTACCGGCAGGGATTGTAGGTGGGGGGAGTGAATGTACAGCGCTCTCTCCCACCTTCAATACCACGACTAATTTGGTGCCCTTGAGCCCGTATGCAAAATTGCAAAACCCCCAACTGCTCCCTCACGCTAGTTCTGATCGTACGTATGGTAACTCGGCAACTACGCAAGTATTGTAGTATGGTTGCGTAAAGGGAAACGGACATTCCGAGGGGAACAGAATCGGCTGCTACACCGGACTACACATGACACGAGTTGGCACAGATTATAAACTTTTTCAAACCATCCTGCTCCGCGATGTTTTGTTAGATTTGGTGTAGAAACCAAGTCTGACTACCAGATGTCGCTAATTTGCACTGTGTTAAAAGCTTCGAGTAATGAACCGTTTTTCGGCACAATTTCATGAAAGCCTCAAACGGTTCAGAAAGCTTCGATTTCCCATCACTAGTATAATTAAATTTACTTACTCCTTGATGCGAGCACACATGCGATTACTCATCAAAGCATTGCGGATGAAATGAAGTTGTTGTCACCGTTAGGTCCATCGATCTCACGCTTATATTAATAACAGCGCTTACACCTTTTCTTAACTGCGCCAGCATCCGGGTATCTAACACGATCTGGGTCCTAACTATAGGTGATTGACTAACTGCCAGACTAATAATCACACAATGAATACAACTATTACACAAATGACTGCATGGACATTCAAAACTGGCCCTCAATTTAGTACACTGGGTATGTGCTTGTGGTCAGCAGTGGTTCATTTGGAAAATAGAGTAAAGGTCTGGGTTGATGTTTACTATAGAAAAGCTTGCTTCACACTTTCCAATGAATATGCATGGTCACGTTCCCCTCTGATAGGTATAAATAATGTATAGAATACTATGTGTTTGCACAGCTTTGATAAAATCCAGTATGATTTCAGCGCTGCCAGCTGTAATCCATTCTTTGAGAAAGAAAATAACAACAAATGCAATGCAATGCAGTGAGCAATCAACGCAACACTTAAGTGTTTTCCCAATGCTATTCTAATGCAGAGCAGGCACTCTGGATTTGGGTTAGGAACAGCGTGACTCAGATGCTTGAGGCTTATCTGTTCGGTGTGGGACATGTCATAATTTTGGATGAAGGAGGCAGATCATAGGTCATCGACCTAGATACAGGACATATGGAATACAGAGTTTGATTAACCAAATGTCCTAAAATTAACAAGCATATTAACCAGTGTACCGTTTAAAAGTCAGTTGCCAGAAGGAAGAATCAGATGATTAAACTGGATGCGAAGACACAGAAAGTTTTAATCACATATTATAATCAGATTCAAGATTTCAAATTAACTTTCTGTCTTTATTTGCTTGTTCTTAAGTCGTTCCAAACCTTATCTTTCTCCTTTAAAATGTTATTTTTGTGTTCCATTGAGAAAGAGAGAAAAAACAGCATTCGGGTTTGGAATGACATGAGGATGAGTAAATGATGACAACATTTTTTTTGGATAAACTTTTACTTTGGAGATGGAGTTTTTAAGGTTTGTCCTGGTTGCATTTATTTGTTATCAATTATGGATGACATTGGAAAAGGTAAACAATTAATAATTTAGTACCACAAATGGTTTTGTGCTGAAAGACGGGATTTACACATCTATAATCTAGCTCACCCAGTATAAAATATACACCCTTTTACAGTGTGTACCATTACTTTGTAGCTCTAATATTAAACCAAATACTCTCTCCTGATCTACAATGAAGATTGATGTACACCTTAAACCTAAGAAACCCATGTAGAGATGTTCTGAGTTTGGACTCCAGCCTACTGATATGTATAAGTTTGTGGTTTAAGTGGAACTGCTGTTTGTTGTTGTATTTTTTAAAAAAATGAAAGTTATCGAACATCTGGTTGAAAGCTGTTGTAGACATCTGTCATCTGATCCAAAGCAGATTCTGTGTCCTCTCTCTCTCTCTCTCTCTCTCTCTCTCTCTCTTAATCCCAGGCACATTCTGTTAGGAAATTAAGTAAGCCGTGCTGTTAACAAGTGAATACATCATAGGGTGTTTCTCAGATACGGGCAGTTTTAGAATGGAGTGTCAGACTGCTGTGTCTTGCTAAGGCTAGAACTTTATGCATCAGAAGTGGACACAATTTAGTAATAGTTACATAATAATGTATTATCTTTTCAGAATTACAGTTTGATTGGACATGGACATATTCTGGTTACAAATAATTTTTACCTTTTTTGTAATTTATTTTCTTCGTATTTTATCTCATTCATGCCTGTTATGGGTAAATAACTAAAGTTTAAATTGAGGGGGGGAAATACTAGCATTTGGTTGGACTCATGATTGAACTGTGTATATTTTTACCTGATTTGTGTAAAAAAGATTTTAAAAGTTTTGAAAGTCTATTATACTCACCAAGGCTGCATTTATTTGTTTAAAAAATGCAGTAATATTGTACAATTTAAAATAACTGACATTTTATCTATTTTAATACATATTTTTAAATGCAATTGAATTTTCTGCAGCCATTACTCCAGTCTTCAGTGTTACATGATCCTTCAGAAATTATTCTAATATGCTGATTTGCTGCTCAAAAAACATTTCTTGTTATCAATGTTGAAAACAGTTGCATTGCTTAATTTTTGTGGAAACCAACATACACTTTTTTTTAGGATTCTTTGATGAATAAAAGAATAAAAAAAGAACGACACTTGAAAATGTGTAAAATTATAAATGCCTTTCCTATCGTTTTTAATCAGTTGAATGCATTCTTGCTAAATAAAAGTATTATTTTCTTTAAAAAGGTCATTCTGACCCCAAACAGAAGTGTGCATAAACCATTTTTATCCAATAAATATTGAAATGAATTCACTCTGATTATATTATCATAGTTTTAAATAATTCATAATTTTATAATGAGATTTCATAGTTTAAGACTTTAAGTCTCATCTGGAACAAGGCTAAAACCATCAAATCTTTGTAGAACAAGCATGCGTAGCAAAAATAAATGAAGTCATGTTACAGTAAATAGCACCTTAAGAAAAATAAAAATGTTTAATCTTAATAAAACTGGGCGTACTATTGTGTGTAGTTAAAGGAACACCCTGCATGGATCTGACAGATTACAGTTTAACATGATCACTATAGTAAGATTATTTTAAAGATTGCGAGAGTTTCTTGCTCAGGTTTTAGTTTTTTGATTCAAAAGACGGTAGTTATTAGAGAAATTGTTAAAATCACCATTGTTGAATCATGCTGCCCCACTGAGATCTTCATTTGCATTTGCCGCTGTCTAAAGAAAAACAAAGCTTACATCTAAGCTACAAAAGAAACTGTCTAAAAACATTTAAAGCCTTCGAAACTAAGAAGTAATCTAGATTCTGCAGCCTGTAGATTAGTTTTCAGGAGCAAGTCTAATGGAAAACTTTGAACTGTTCTCTATTAATGATCTCTGTTCACAGCTGGACGCTTCAGTTCACCTCGCTTTTTAAAAAGTAAGCTACGTGTGGGAAGGATACAATTGTAGACAGACTCAAGTCCAACTTTTCATTCCCTTACAACGCCTTTCATGCTGGTACAAAGGGGATTTTGATTGAGAGACACTTTGCATCTTTTTTCCCCCTTTCTTTCAAGATGCCAGTTTGAAATCATACAGGAGTATCTGAGGCACAAGGCGGAATGGCTTCTCGTCCTTGCTGTGTCGGATGGCACCCGCTTTTTTTTTCCAGCAAGGTGAATATGACACATTTAACACTTTCAAGCGCACCCGATAAGAGGAAAGAGTATTCCTCTGAGGAGAGTGCGTCACGACAATTCTTAATCTTGCCCTAACAGCTTATGCTGGTTTGAAAGAACTGAACAGACTCTTTTGGGGAGAGAAAATAGTAGCAAGACTTCAGACCGAAATGAGACTCTTCTAACTCACTCGCACTGCCAATACATTTCCCCACAAGGTCAAATGGACAAGATATTTTACTATGGGCTTGGATTTATAACATTTCTGTCTCTGTTAAGAATGTTCTAATCCTCCATTTATTCTTCGTTACTGCATTTATCGTTGTCTTGTAGTGTAAACTTTTATTTGCCTTGTGTTGAAGATACTTCTGAAACCTGACACTCAAACACCAGAACCACACACCAAATCTGCAAAACCATAGACTAATTCTCGGCCTTTGACTCAGTTTTCAATTTCATAAAACACTTTTTGAAAAACACAACACACTATTCTCTATGTAACACACAAAAATCTAACAGGAATTTATATTGTGGCAAAGGTGCTTGCAAATGTTTGCTTTTGAGATGCGTTTGTGTGGCATTTTTCATTTTGTGTGTGCAAATCTTGGATTTGTGTGTAAAGTTTTGAAAAAAAAAAAAAGAGGCAAAGTTTTGAAAATGTAAGCAGTTAAAAAATCTGTAATATTGATTGATACATTGATCAAATGTCTAACGATGTGATATATTTTTAAGATACTCTTTATTTTGACACTGTCATGACAAATTTCATGCAGTGCAAAGAAAAGATAATTTTTTGAGAAACAAAAAGAATAAAAAAAAAAGTCAAAATAAATGAATTTTTTCAATGCGTATGTAACGGTGATGGTTTATTTTCTAAATGTCCCAATTTCAGAGAGTTCAGTTAAATATTCATGTTATATTTTGGTTGCATTTGTTAGTTGATAAAATAGCATAAAAATAATATAGTAACACAAAGATAGTAGCACTTAATATCAATTGCAGTTCATCATATCAAGGCATGTTTTGATGATATATCTGCAAATATCATATTGCCTGCTAAGAAGATCGATGACATATCGTATCGTGGTAAAACGTCGAATTTACACCCCTATTAGACACCTTCATACCATCTTGAGTGTAGAGCATCAGTAAATCATCTTAATGTTGTCAAGGTATCAAAAACATTTTCAACAAACTACTTATGAAGTAGAATGTTGTGCTTAAAAGGGATAGTTTACCCTTAAATGTAAATTATCTCATGATTTACTGATTTAAAAAAAGGTGTCATACAGGTTTGGAATGACATGACATTTGCTGACATAATTTTCATTTTTGGGTGAACTGTCATTGTAATTTAAATGGTCTGCTTTAACTATACTATAACTGACAATATTAGCTTCTCAAAGTCTTCTAATTTGGCGCAATAAAGACTCTGAACCGTAGCCCACAGTCACATTTTTGAAAATCACCTCTGATAGTGTTCCAATCCTCTGATCATTATTTGCTACTTCAATTAAAGTCGCTACATTCAAACTACTGCAACTTACCTTTCAAGGTTACCTTATGTTAAATAGTTTTGAAACTGATTCATGTGATTTATAAATAGATCTTCTTTGAACTTCAAATGAATGCAGTTCTGTTCTTATTGGCAAACTCAGTGAGAAAAAAAGAAAGAAAACTGTGAAAAGAGAATTCATTTTGTAAAGAAAATGGCGCTTCGGATGAACTTGAGGGGAGAAGTGATGCAAAGATTCTGAATCTTTGACTGCAAAAAGAGGGCTGATTAGATCACCCAGTGGTTGCTTAGACAGAGAAAGGGTAGGATGAAACAATGTCTTGGGCTAATAAAAGAGAGTGCTGAACAGACCCCAGTATGGCGCCATTTTTTTTTCTTTGGTATTCTGCCACTGATAAAAGACTGACATGTTTCCTCTGTGCGGACACCTTGACAGGAAATGTCTTTTCAAAATTACTTTGCGTTCTGTGTCTTTATGGTGAAAGATCTTGTAGATAGTGAGTTATTTTGGAATGCAACATAAATTATGTTACAATTGATTCTGAGAATGTTTCTGTGGTTTGACTTTATGTGAATCATAAATGTCATGCCAGACATAAAGGTATGAGAATGTTGTACAGTTTATGGCAGAAAACTGGTGTGATTGTTCTATAGTGGTCCTAAACAGAGTCTTCTCATGTGTATTACTTAAAATGTTGTTGGTATTGAAGGAAGTCTCTTATGCTCACTAAGGCTGTTTATTTGCTCAAAAATGCAGTAAAAGCAATGCAATTTTGAAATAATAATAATACACTTTACAATAACTGTTTTCTATTTGAAAATGTAATTTGTTTTTTCTGTGATGGCAAAGCTGAATTTTCTGTAGCCAGTCTTCAGTGTCACATGATCCTTCGGAAATCATTCTAATATGATGATTTGGTGCTCAAGAAACATTTTTTAAATTATTATTGTTATTATTATCAATTTTGAAAACAATTGTGTTATTTAATATTTTTTGTGGAAACCGTAATTTAAAAACAGATTTAAGACTTAGGCTTAAGTGTCTTTTTTTTTGTAAACCAGCCATAATACATCCCAGCTGTACTGGATACACCAATATTATATCACTCTGTACAATATCATAAACCAACATACAGTTGTGTTTCTGTATATAGTCTGGATGCAGATTTTCTTCTGAGAAATTCTGCAATTATGGCTGCTTTATGAGTGTTTGTATTTTCATTGGTGACACTGTATAAGTCTTGTTCATAGTTATGCAATAACAGAGCATGTCTCCTGACTAGCACAATATGAAAATAGGTCAGTGAATGTTTCTCCCACTGAACTTCTGATATTACTGAGCAATCATTCTCTGAGAAACTGAAAGACAGGGATGTGAGCGGCAATATCACAGACATATTTGTGCTCCTCGCATTTATATCAAGCATGTATGCAGGTGACAGATCTGAAATTGAACATTGATTGTTTTTCTATATCATGTGCATTCAGCATTTTAATTGTAATTCATCACCTGTCTTGATACATGCCTCAGCTGTGCCTGTTCTTTTAAACTTTTTAAACACAGCAGCCCACATGCATGTGTGAACTAAAAATACAGCCAGGATTGTACACTAAAAATAAGATGAAAAATATTGATTTAAAAGTATTTTTGGTACTGAAGTAAACAAAACTGAAAGCCGTGATTGAAAAAGCTAAGAAAAAATCGCAGTCATCATGCTGTCTTTACATATTAGTGGAATAGTCTACCAATAATGTTTTCAAGGTCACAAGGTCATCTAGCAGGTTTGTTAATCTTGAGGGTGTCTTGTCATGACTGTCTTGTTTTCAGGATTTAGGATTACAGTTTTTTTTTCAACTGCTTACATTTTTAAAACTTTGCCTCTTTTTTCAAAACTTTACATACAAATCCAAGAATTGCACACACAAAATGCAAAATGCCTCACATCTTTTGCAAAATGAAGCACTACATTCAAAATATCACAAACACAACTCAAAAGCAAACATTTGCAAATACCTTTGCCATAATATTCCTGTTAGATTTTTGTATGTTAGTTAGAGAATTGTGTGTTGTGTTTTGCAACAAAAAAAAGTCAAAGGCCGAGAATTAGTGTATGGTTTTGAAGATTTGGTGTGTGGTTCTGGTGTTTGAGTGTCAGGTTTCAGAAATTGTGTGACAAGTAAAGATTTTGTGTGTAAGCAGTTGAATAAAACTGCAATACATAAAAATAAACAGCTTCATTTACCTACTATTTACCTAATAATATAAAAAAAAAAATAAAAAAAAATGTATTCAGCAAGGACACATTCAGTTAGGCAAAAGTAAAGATGTTGTTACAAAAGATTTATATTTCAAATATATATATTTGAATATATATATTTGTGAGTGTGTGTGTTTAGCATATTACAATGATCTCTAGTAATGGCTACTAAATGTAATATTTCATTGAAGACACTGCTTTTGCTGTACTTTTATCAAATAAATGCAGTCTGGGTGAGCATATTACTTTGTTCAAAACATTTTTAAACAGTAGTGTTTTCATTTTTTGTATTTTTAAATGCCAAGCAAGGACTTTCTTAATAATTTTTGAGTGATTATGCAAATAAATTATTTTTGACTTGGATTTGATTAGATTTGACTTGACAGTATGAATTGATTCTCTGCAATTAACTGAGCTTTTACCAACTCTACAATGAACTGCAAAATTAGTCTATTGACATGGTATTTAGTAATCTTAATGGCCAAATAAAAAACACATTGCCATATTAAAAATGTTGCTTAATTTTGTATTGCCAGCAAAATGAATGTGAATATATTGTGAATATTTAATATCGCTCTGCTCTAGTTCACAGGTAAAAGCAAACACACAAAACCCAGAGGACTGTCTGATGAAAGGACAGAGATACATTAGAATATTCTCTGTGTCACTGGTATTGTCAGCGTTGAATACTGGCAGAATGTTTGGCGCACGCTCATTAACTAGCAGGATGCACGTTCTTTGTAATTAGTATCTGACACTGGCCTTAGTGACCGGATCTGAGCCTCATGAAAGGAGAAGGCAACTGCAATGAACAGAACAATCCACTAATGATACCTAAGATCAGCATTCCAAATGCATTCATTCTCAGCTTTGAAACTCACATCAGGCACTGTTACCTTTGAGATGCTCTTAATGCTGATCATTACCCCATGGCACTTGTGAATGTTTAGCTTTTTATGTATCTGAGATTTTTTTTCCCCAGTAATTTTAATTAGAAATGGGTATTTTGGTCGTTAGCTCCACATTGAATGCAGAAAGGTTTACAATTCCTGGATAAAGTTATCCATAAGCATTTCCATTGATTTCAATGGCAATTGCTCAACTGGCATAGAACCCCAAGTACGTGATCTGACTTTTTGACATGTTTATATATATATATTTGTTACTGCCTTTTGATTAATTAAGTTACAAATTGTTATTGTGTTTTCATGAAAGATGACCATTGAGTACTTGCTCATATCAAATTTGAATGGGTGTTGGATCTAGACCAGTGTCAAAATGTAATTTTCATAATTGACATTATGTTTTTCAAAACTTGCAGTTGGTTTTCAGTTGCTCCGAGAGTTTGAGGCCAGTGGGTCGAAATGAGAAGTGTTATTGCAGTGTTTAAGGATGCAAACACTGAGTCACTGAGTTCTTAAGGAAGCTCTTCATCAATGTGATGAGTGTGCTTTCAAAGTCCCACATTAGGCCACAGTATTTATATAGAGTTCTAGCTCTTTGCCCGAACACAAGTCAAAATTAGTCTGTACTATTTACTAGATCTTTCGAGAGTATATTCAGGTTTAAATGGAGAGGGCCAGAGTGAGACATCCAGCTGCTTTAACAATATAAAATGCAGCAGCTCAGTCTATTTTTGGTGTTTGATATTTTTCATATAGGCCTATATATATTTTAGCTCTTGTGAAAGAGTAGGCGACATTTGGTTGAAAGCCGTAATGTCGGCAAATGTTATTTTTTGCAAAAATTATAACCTCAGGAAGCATCAGGAAATGTGATAAAATATTGACCTTCCTTGCGCTTTGTTTTTATTTCAAACCAAATTCTATTATATAAAGGGAGGACATATCAATGCATTTCACATAGTCTGTGGGTAGATGCCTTTGATCACTCTTCTTCAAAGTCATAAAGTATGCTCATGTGCATAAATAATTGAATCATCTTTAAATAACTTGCATGCATGCTTTACAACCGTAGAATTTGTAATGGTTTTCCTGATTAAAATGAGAATTGTATTGGTTTTATACAATTTTATACAGGAGACTGTACTAGTCCCTGTTGGTCTCTACTGGTAATTGTTTGTAAATGTTTGTAATGGTATTTGTCGTGGAAACCATTAGAACTTCTGTGATGGCCAAAATTGCCTAAACTTACAAAAGATCCCTACAGGACCCTACAAGTTCTCTTAAGTCATTCATTCAACGTTCAGTGTTTTCAAGTTGAGGGAAATTGCATGTAATGTGTTGCTGCTAGCTTTAGCATGCTTAGTTTCTCGCCTGCCCCTAATAAGCGACGATCATCAGTTAAAGTATATCATTCGTGTACTTGTAGTGTACTACATCATGCTTCGTTTTTCAGTGTAAACACATACCCCTGCTACTTAGAAGTGCATGAAAAGGATGGTTCCGGGCTGGTCTAGCTAATGCTAATGCTTTCTAGAGTAAACAAACGCTTTCAAAAAGGCTGTTATCGTAAAGTAGAATTTAATTCCTATTACCACCACATTATTCATGAACTGAATGAGATTTTTCTCATTCATTTTTCTATAAGTGTTTTTTTCTCCTCCTCATTATACTGTCTTGTATGTTAACTCTTTATGTTTGCTGCCTCAGAAGCGGGACAGGGACCTTGCAGATCATGAGAGGTTGTAGCAGGGTCGGATGTGACTTGGGCTTTTGGCTATTTGAACCTAGATTAATGGAAATGTGTGCAATTTAGAGTAAAAACTGAATTTTTTGAATATACTTTGAAATATTAACAAAGGTGAATGACCTCATCCAACACAATCCCTTCTCATTTCGTATCCACGCTGCATTCGTCTTGAGAATTCTTAGCCAAGGCATTAAACTTCTGAATCTTGTGTGTGGGATGATTTGGCCTGCTGTTCTTAAATGCCTAGCTGAGATATTGCCCAAAGAAGGCCGGTTTTTATTTCTATTTCTTAGCTCCCTGCACTGCCAGCTTGGATGGAATGACCAAAAGATGGGCAGTTCTTTGTGAACGTGTCCTCCAGGCTTGGCTGCTTGTTTTGGGCACGTGAGGAGAGAGGAGAGAGCAATGCAGAAGCAATGGAAGACTGCCAAGCCTCCCACTGGGTGTTTATGGTCCTCATCAGTTTGAAATGTCAGCCTGGCTTGAGAAGTTGCACTAGGCTCTTCTACAAACGCCTTTCTCTTCAGTCAAGTGATTTGGACAAAATCAGCCTCCTGCCAGTCTTGGCTAGAAAAGTCAGGAGGTCAATCATTCTGACCGAAGCAGTTGCAGTGCACATCCTAACAAGACAAACCTTCATATTTTCCAAATCCTGTCCTCCATGTTATCATCTGAAGTCAAAGCATTCTTGCTTTACCCTGACATGCTACTGAGCAAAGTTTCTAACTGCTGGTGACCAGATAGAATAATAATAACATAATTTGTATTTTTGGGTGAGCGATTCCTACATTGCTATTTTTCAGAACAGGGTGCAAGAAAACGTGTCTAGATGTGTCGAGTTCTTCACATTTGAATCCCCTAGTGAATAACATGCTAATTTCACTCCCTCCTCCATTTGCCACTATTCCTCTGGAGCCTTTTCAGCAATCGGCATGCGACCAAGCCACTGATGGGATCATCTGCGCTCAAACAAACAGATGTAAATGAATTTTCTATGCATTTTCCTCCCCTCACCCTTTGAATGCTTTTTTCCCCATATGTTACAGGCGCCACACAGCGCAAGTAGACGATCTGTGTTAAAAGGAGTTGAATGGGTGCTATGGCTGTTCTGTTCTAATTCAAAATCCCAAATTTTCCATACACGTGTGGCACTGAGATCTGAAACACAGCCTCCACAGCTGTATGATATGAATTGATTAAATGGTCGATTAAACGCTAGACCGAGCAGGATGGCTGTTTAATTCAAAGGCATATGCAAATAATCTTGCTGTGTAGATTGTTAGTCTGCTACACACACAAATACACACTCGCACGCACGCACGCTCACTTCAGGATAATATGAACAGGGGCCCGGGAGAGCATACTAAAGAGGATTACAACTCTTACAGACACCGTTTCTTATATGCAGCCTCAGAGATATGCATAAATGGCTCAGCGGACTCATAACCTGTTTGCATGTTGGCAAGTTTCTTTCTGATCTCGCACAACAACATCACTTCAGTTCGCGTCAGATTTTCCTCACTAGAGGGGTTTAGGTTGTTACATCCATGATTAGGTTGGCAAATCCTTCCAGCACTGTTGTTGCTCATGCTTGAACGTAGCAGTGGTTTGCAGCAGGTTTTGCTTCAAAACCTGGATTTTATGTTGCACATCATGTATATGTATATGTTTATGTGTGTGTGCGTAAAATAAAGAAATAAATGCACATGTGTGTATCTGTATTGGAGACTATTATTTGATCATAAAGAGTATAGCCTAAATTACACTTTCAACTCAGTTTAATGTCACTGTCGCCATATTTTATTTTATTTTATTATTTATTTAATTTTATAATAAATGTGATTATTTAATGAATTGAAAATCATCTAAATCTTCATTGTATTGAAGACATTGTATTGTATTGTATTGAATGTATTATTTGTTATAATAAAGGGTGTTCATTTCACTTTCACTAATTTTAATTTTAAATTTTATTTTAGTGCTGTCAAATGATTAATCGCGATTAATCACATGCAAAATAAAAGTTTTTGTTTACATAATATATGTGTGTGTGTGTGTGTGTGTGTACTGTGTATATTTATTATGTACATATATGTAAATACACATGCATGTATATATTTAAGGAAAATATGTTATGTTTATATATTAAATATATTTATATATAATATAAATTATATCAATATAAATATATACATGTAAATACATGTAAATATTTTCAAAATATATAGTGTATGTGTGTGTATTTATATATACATAATAAATATGCACAGTGCACACATATATATTATGTAAACAAAATCTTTTATTTTGGATGTGATTAATCGCGATTAATCGTCTGACAGCACGATTGATTAATAAATTAGATTATTTACTGAATTTTGACAATCATCTAAATCTTCATATTATTTAAGACTATTATTTGTTATCATAAAGAATATTCATTTCACTTTCACTGTCAATTTAATACAAATTTTATTTTATTTTATTTTATCACACTGTGTATCAGCTTTGCAACCTATATCTACCGTAGTCTGGCTTTGGTTTCTGCATCTGTCTAATTTACATCATCTAGCTTCTTCAAGTGACAGATGAATATGCTGCAAAATATCAAGTGTTAATGGCTGCGTGGCATTTGATGTTCATCAAATTTAATGCATTTTCTCTTCCATCTAAGTTGCTAAGCCTATTTAATTTCTGTAATATAACTGCGTAATTATACCGTTACATTTATGGTTGCATTTTTGCCTTGAGCATATTTTCCCCCCTGCTGTTTGCAACCCTATCAGAACAGACCTGAAACCCACCAATTGCGAAGCACTGGTCTAAATGACACGTCCCTGAAAGCACTCTTTGAAAGCGTCCTAAAAAAAACAAATATATTCTGCACACCTGCAGCATTATCACAGCCAATGAGCACGGCTGATCTCCCTCGCATTACTTCCGCATTTATCGTCTCATCTTTCTCGCTCTGTGCTAAAAATCACAATGCCGCCCCCTTCAAGGCTTGTTCTGACATGCCTGTATACCCACCAACATTTCACACATGACAAAACCCAAAGGCCCACCTGTCGCTAGCTGTGCCAGCAGGTGATATGGAAACTCAAAGTGGCGTGGTGCCGGTCTGCACACTGACCCAGTTAGTTGTGGACTCGGTAATGAGGCTGTAACTCGCCTCACCTCTTGCGATCCATGCGTGTCAGTGCCCTGCGGCTGCACAGCATCTGGACCACAGCTGCATCTTGTCAGGTTCAGCAAACATGCCCAGGACCATGACAGAACCGCCAATATGTGCAATCCACCACATACATCATACCATACCTGAGTGCTGTTTTCCAGGAAACCGCTATTATCTAGAGCGCATAGATGACCCTTTAGGGACCTGTTAGATACAGAGCTGGTTCAATATTTAAATCAATATTTGGAGGGGTGGGTATGCTGGAATTACGTTTCCTGAAGTCTCAATGTAAATTTCACATTAGCTTAGCAGATTCACACCACCTCTCCAAGATATGAAGTCTGTATTGTATGTATTTATAGCTCTAATTAAATGTGTAATTGTCTATTGTACGTCCTGTTAGGCATGTCTGGGCGGCGGATGAAGTATAAAGATGGTTTTGAGCTTCAGATTGTCACAATACTTAAGTCAGACAGCTCTAATTATTGCATTTCTCCATAATTCTCTCCAAGGACAGATCTTAATAAAACGCCCTTCTTTCAGTGAATCACAATGCATTTGAAGACGTTTTGCGGACACAATTGCATCATGTTTCTGTAGCTAAAAGTAACTTTGGGTTGAACTTTGTAACTTCTTCTGCCTCCAAGTTTTTTGATGAATTATTATGAAGAGCTTCTATTGATTTCTTCGGTTAAATGTCAAGAGTTTGCAGACTGGATAAAAATATTTTAATTCTCTTGGACTGACTTGGTTACGTTCCCTTACACAGCAACGAAGCGACCAGAAGTACCTTGTGTACGGTAATTGTTTCAACTAATGGGATCTGAAAATCGAAGCGGAAGGATAGATTAAGGAAAAGCCAGTCTTTTTAAAACAACAGACTGCTGTGCATGGTGATCTACAGACTATTAGAGTCTGAATATAATCAAGAAATCTCGAGTCAGTAATAGAGGAGCTTTGTTTATTTAAATGGTCCTATTATTTGCAAATCCATATAAGCGGTACATCGTTGTATATGCTTTCACTGCAGCTTTGGGTTGCTGGCAGTAATGAAGGTAGTTAGGCGTCGCTGGATCTGTTTTGTGTAGTGAACCCCAGGAGGATCATTACCCCTAGTTTCTGCAGTCTTTAGCCATTGTATTTAAAGACAGACCAAACTGAAGAGCTCAGCTCTCAGTGGAACTGTTTAAACCAATGGAAAATTCCCTTGTTTAAAAAAATCCATGCTCTTAATTCACATCGAGCCGATACAACTCTGCACTTTTTGCGGTCTCGATGAACAGGTGAAGAAAGGCTATAGTAAATGTTAAAGGGTCAGGCTCTGATTTTATTGGGTTTCTTACAACAGAAAAGTATAAGCAAACCAACAAATACATTTTCTGATATTGAGCTGAACACACACCTTCAGATTTGGTTCTTCCACCTTATTTTCCTCTAAAAGCAATTTGTACTATGATCTGTAGATATGTTTCATTAAAAATTATAATAATAATATTATTTAGGAATGCATTTACATCTATAACATATCATCTGATATTAATTGGCCCATATTATATGCATGTGTGTGTGTATAGCCGGTCAAATGTTTGAAATAATTAATGAATTGTTTTATCGGCTTTTGAAATAAGTTTTTTATGCCCACCAAGGCTGCATTTATTTGATAAAAAATACAGCAAAACGGTCATTTTGTGAAATATAATTAAAATTCTATCTATTTTAATACATTTTAAAATATGATATATTCCTTTGACGGCAAAGCTGAATTTTTAGCAGCTATTACTGTGTGACATGATCTTTCTCGAAATCATCCAATTTAATCTTTATTATCACTAATAATTTAATAGCACTGTTAAATCTTAGCAAATCTCAAAATGAATATCCACTACTGTACAATATAACGTTGTGATGCCTAACATCACATTCAAATTCAATTGAAAATTATTCATTTTATTTTGTGTTCCAAACCTGCTGGATCAATCACAAGTCCTTGTTCTGGGACTTCGTTCTAGCAATGATGGTCAGAAATAAAAAAGTCTACAACAATCAGACTCTTGTCAGAGTTTGTTGTGCATCAGCAATGTGTGCTTAAATTAACTTACATTTTCTTTTATTTGTATTTTACTGAAATTGTTTTAGCACTGGCCCGACTGAGTCTGTCACAGCAATGTATCTGCATCTTAATTTGGAATATTTAGGTCCAGCTCAATTCTCTAGATAAAATCAACAGCGCCAGCCTGCAGCCCCAGTGCAACATTTCATTTCTTGCATCACTGATTATATTACCTATTTTGTGTGTTTATTTGCGTGTTTGTTTGACACGATGATAATGTGCGTTCCTAATGTATGCGGCACATGAAACGTGCTCTGCTCAGTATGCAGATGGGAATAAATCAAGCACAATATGGCCCGTTGTTAATATGCCTCAATAAGGAAATCTGTAGAAAATAACGATCTGCTACAGTGTTCTCGCCCAATCGGTGCTCTTGATTGGCAGGCATATGATTAATCTCAAACTTTGATGAGGCACTTTGGGTCTAGGGCAGCTGAGGTGAGAGGTTATTTTCATTAGGGCCTCATTGATAGTGAAGATAAAAAATATTACCATGATTATTAACTATTGTTCTGAATTTGATTACGTTTGATTGCATGGATGGAATTGGAATAAAATGGAATAAAAACAGTGGAGATCTGGACTTGTTTGAAGGTCGTCCTTGACTTCATCTTAAACTCTGGTAGAAACATGTTTCCGAAAGGTCTAATCATATGGCTGGGATATCAGCCCATAGAATACGTTAATTTAGCAGATTTACACACACACACACGTATAAAGAGCCCGTTCTGAAACAAATGAAATCAGGCAATCCTGTTTCATTCTTGGTGTGGAGCCAGGACGGTTCAGAAAATTATTTCCAGTGAGTCTTAAGGGATACTCATTAGTTCCGGCAGGAGCATAACATTTCTACACGCTATTTTTGAATAAATGCAGGCAGGTAACATCTTGCTAAAGGCCGTATAATTCTCCCATTTATCAAATTGCGTGCCGAATTTCAAAGCACTTTTTGGTCCTCGCCAAGACATTCAGTGAGTGCACTAATCATTTAAAGCACTGAAATGCAAATTCAAACCTACATTTTTGCGCTATAATTACAAGCTTTTGTTCTTGTGTGATTTCAATCTGCTTTAAATGTCCCTGCGAGTTAGCAAGTGAGAGCTTGTTCGGTCTGAGATTAGACTTTCTGGATTGGTGTTTGGGAAAATTCTCTGTTTACTAACAGGTAACTCTTGAATTGTCCTCTTCATGTAACAGCTTACAGGAGTGGCTCAAATTCTGCCTGTTCCAGTAAGTTTTCGAGATAAATAATGGCATGAACAACACCTGTAACCATAGCGACAATTTTTAAAATAAATATAAAAGATGGTGACTTCTGAAAAGTCTCATCACAGTAGACATGACATTATATAGAGGTTTCATGTTTGGGGGTTCTCAGAAAATTTGAATTCAGAATTTTTTTAATGTATTTTTATGGTTGTCTAAGTTAACATGCTAAATCAAGATATTAATTGTATTATAGATAAGATATTAATAAAGATATTAATAATGTAATTAATACAAAGTAAATATTTTCCAGATGCAATGCTTTAATAATTTGCTTTGAGACTCATTTTTAACTCCAATGACTTGTAGCGTTTTTTCCCCCACAAAGTTTATATGAGTCTTTTTTACATAAAAAAAATATGCAGCTGCCTTTGTACATTATTTTTAGGAAGGGTGACCCTAGCAAGGGGATCGTAATTTTTGGGTGTCTTTGGGATCTCAAAGTTTGAAACCCCCTAATTTAGTAAGTCCAGCTGGAGCGCAAGTTTATCTGTCATTTCTCAGTTAGCCAACAGCAGCTTTGAATGCTTTTTAAAAAATTTATTAGCAAGTGGAGACAGCAGCATTTGAGGCCACAAAACTTATGAGAGCAGCTCTGGTAGAATACAGTGACTGGATCTAAATCCTTTGAATCACTTGCAGCTCATATTTCCATTGCTATGAATTACCCCACTTCAAAAAAAAAAAAAACACACACACTTTGAGACAGGGATACATGCAGTGCAGAGTAGCGATTGTGCTGTATGATGTGATAGACAATAGCTGTCCACTGTAAGATTTAAAGATAAAGTATTTAGCAGCTGTTCATGCAGCATGCTGACAATTGTAATTTTGCAGTGTTTCATCAGTTTTGTCGTATTTACTAGGTTCACAAAGCATTCTTAATTATAGTTGTCTGTGTTTGCTTCTGTGGAGAAACACAACTGTAGTTTGATCATATACATGATAATGGTACCATCTGTGTATATTCCTAAGGACTTTTTTAAAATTATTACTTCGCCTTTTCAGAGAGATTCTGAAATATTCAAGTTCCGGAGGCCCATTTTTCCTTATTTATGAAAATATAGTACACATATAGGCCTATGTGCAATTGCATATTGATGACCCAAAGCTTAATTTTTATATATGCACATATGTACTTTAAATGTACTTGCACTCTCTCCTATTGCATGATTCACGTCTGTGGTCTCTTCCTAATGTGTTTAAGAATTCAAAGCAGATTCAGCTCCAGCTGGGATGAGTTCTGCCATGGTGACTGTAAAATCACATGGAAATCCAGATGAATAATAAAGTGACTTACAGTGGAGAGTTGTTTTGTAGTCTGCCAGGAATGTTTTTGCCGTTTTCAGATTTTGTGGGTGGAAGGACTGGCAGAGGAGATACCACAAAATTGAACAGCGCTTCATTAGAATTAAACATTAAAAATCATGCATTTGCAGAAAATATTGCATATGGCTTTGTCTCCTATAGTCCTATAAAGGCTAAACGTTAAGCCTGTTTTCATAATGGCTATAGGATTATTTTGTGAGATTTTTTTTTCTGTTAAATGGGTCATATGATGCGATTTCAATTTTTCCTTTCTCTTTGGAGTGTTACAAGCTCTTGGTGCATAAAGAAGATCTGTAAAGTTGCAAAGACTAAAGTCTCAAATCCAAAGAGATATTCTTTATAAAAGTTAAGAGTCAACCACGCCTACCTAAAATGGCTCGTTCTAACATGCCCCCACATGTCTACGTCACTATGTGGAAATATTAGCATAATGCCACCCAAATGTGCATGCAAAGAAAGAAGGTGTGGTTTCAGGAACAGCAGTAGTGTTGATGCAGCCATGTCAGGGAGACGCTGTGTTTCAGTGCGAAAGCAAAAGCACTTTATTTGGCCTTCCGGAAGTAGATGCAATTAGGAATCATTGGTTAAAAAATAATAATAATAATAATTCATTACATTTATATAGCGCTTTTCTAGGCACTCAAAGCGCTTTACATCGTCAGGGGTATCTCCTCATCCACCACCAGTGTGCATCATCCACCTGGATGATGCGACGGCAGCCATAGTGCGCCAGAACGCCCACCACACACCAGCTACTGGTGGAGAGGAGACAGAGTGATGAAGCCAATCAGTAGATATGGGGATTGTTAGGAGGCCATGATGATCAGAGGCCAATGGGCAAATTTGGCCAGGATGCCGAGGTCACACCTCTACTCTTTTCGAAGAGAGAGAGAGAGAGAGAGAGACAGCGTCACATCACAGGCACGTCAGCTGTCTTAACCGCGGCTTGTGTACTGCATCATTACTGTGTCTGTCACGCGACTCTGTTCCCCTTTCGGGCTCTGTCTTTACATTTATTTTGAAAGATGAAGCTCGTGATTATGGTAAGGGGTGTTACATTTCCGATGAGTGCTTGCGGTGTTTGGCCAATCACAATGCACTGGGTCAGCTGGCCATCAGAGCAGACTGCGCTTGTCAAAGGAGGGGGCTTTGTTGAAAACGACGTGTTTGAGAGAGGCGGGGCATAGAGGACCTACAATAATGTACAGTATTTGAAAAATAATGTGTTTTTTGAACATTAAAGCATGTCAACATATTGTTATACCAAATACACAAAATAATGATGTTTAAAATAGCATCATATGACTCCTTTAAGTTACAGAAGAGGAAAAACTTTCGAAATTTAGATTGAAGCACAATCTATGTATTGAAATATATGAAAGCTATAAGCTAATGAATTAGCAAGAAATAACTTATCATTGGCTTTAGCATGTGCAGCCATAGGTGTGCATTTATACTCACTGAATGTGAGTCAGAACTATCCATTTTATGAAAAGACATCAACTTTGAAGACTTTCTGGTAACCTTGAATATTCCACAAGGTCTCCGTGATTCGTATTTTTCAGTCTATGCCACAAATGTGCTGTAATGTCACTGTGATGATTAAACCCATAAAAATAACAAAAAAAATACATGTACTCTGTGCTCTGCCTTATAACTGTTACGGAAGGAGACTCACACAGAGGGTTAGAGAGAAACAATGATGTTTATTTCCAGCAAGTGAGGCAGAGGATACGGGCAGTTGAATTCTAAGCTAGATAGGAAGTCCTTTGGGAGGATGAGGAGAGATAACTCTAGTAAAGGGATTCCCAAGAGATCGTGGAAGGAAGACAGTGGATAGCACACACCTCCAATGGTGAGTGACGGGGTATCCACTGAGTGAGGGACTGGAACGAAAACAGGAGGAAACACAGGAGGTAAATATAACTTGGAAGGTAAGTCTTTCAATGAATCTTACGGATTGCAGAGAGAGAGAGAGAGTCCACTTCGTTGGAACGAGATCGGACACTGGAGTGATGTGAGGTGTGTGCTTATGAATGGGAGCTTGGAGTGATAGATGATCCGTGACAGGTGCGTGTGATTAGAACTCAGGTGATGGTGTTCGCTGTGATTGTGAGGTGGTTGAGCCTGGCCGATCTGTGACAGTACCCCCCCCATCCACGGCCCGCTCCTGAGGGCCGAAAACCCCGACGTCGTGGTGGCCTACCCCTTCCTCGGGGCCCTGGGCGAGCTGGATGGGTGGAGTGAAAGGCTTCCAGTAGCGTGGGATCCAGGATATCAGCTCTGGGCACCCATGACCGTTCCTCTGGCCCATAGCCTTCCCAGTCCACCAGGTATTCCAAAAGCCCACCACGGCGCCGGGAGTCCAAGATCTCGTCGACCTTGTAGATGGTACCGTCCTCCTGTATTAACGGAAGGGGGGGTTCTTCCGTCGGGCCAGGCTCTGTGGAGACAGAAACAGAAGGGTGGTGAGGTTTGAGTAGTGATACGTGGAAGGAAGGGTGAATCTTGTATTGTGAGGGCAGTTGGAGTTGATATGTGACCGGGTTTATTTGTTTGAGGATAGTGAAGGGGCCAGCATATCTGGGACTGAGCTTCTTGCAGGGCAGGCGCATCCTGATGTCCCGTGTTGACAGCCATACCTTCTGCCCGGGTTGGTATGATGGGGTCTCAGCCCTTCGAAGGTCCACTGTTGTCTTGGTTCTGCGCACTGCCCGCTGAAGCTGATGGTGAGCTGCGTCCCAGACCCTCTCGCTCTCTCGGAACCAGTAAT
>NW_015662167.1:3608503-3641093 GCF_001515625.1 Sinocyclocheilus rhinocerous | reverse complement strand
TCTTGTTTAGAACCCGGTAATCAAGGCCAGGCCTCAAACCCCCGTCCTTCTTGGCCACGAAGAAGAAGCTGGAAGCAGCAGGGGACGTGGAAGGGCGGATGTAGCCCTGATGTAATGCTTCCTCGATATACTCCTCCATGGTCTTCTGTTCGGGGAGTGATAGGGGATAAATCCTTCCATGGGGCACTGGCTCAGTGTCAGGTCTATGGCACAGTCCCATGGCCGGTGCGTGTGAATAGGGCATGCCACGATCACATGCCCTCCAGCTCCACAGTACAAACACAGGTTCTGGCTCAGCCGTCTCTCCGGGGGGGGGGTGAGTGCCGTCCACTAGCATGGGTTCCTGACCTGGTTCTGGAGGCTGGTGTCTCACCGATTGGACCTGGTAAGTGGTCTGGGTGGTCGTGGTCGGGAGATTGAGTTGGCGGCAGAGACTTCCGGAGATGAAGTTCCCGGCTGACCCAGAGTCGAGTAGGGCGTGTACTGGAAGGGAGATACCGGTGGCAGTAAGTTTCACAACAGAGGTGAGGGGAACAAGCCAGAGAAGGGCGCTGGTCGGGCCATGGGACTGGTAAGTATTGTCGTGGAAGAGGGAGCAGTGGTGGTGACGGGCGGAACCGGTGGTGTGACAACCGCAGGGGTGAGTATCCTCTTGAGGGCATCCACGATCTCCTGGAACGGGTCGGAAGCACTCATCTTGCTGACTCCTTTGAGGTCCGATCTTCTGTTACGGAAGGAGACTCACACAGAGGGTTAGAGAGAAACAATGATGTTTATTTCCAGCAAGTGAGGCAGAGGATATGGGCAGGTGAATTCTAAGCTAGATAGGAAGTCCTTTGGGAGGATGAGGAGAGATAACTCTAGTAAGGGGATTCCCAGAAGATCGTGGAAGGAAGACAGTGGATAGCACACACCTCCGATGGTGAGTGACGGGGTATCCACGGAGCGAGGGACTGGAACGAACACAGGAGGAAACACTGGAGGAAACACATGAGGTAAGTATAACTTGGAAGGTAAGTCTTTCAATGAATCTTACGGATTGCAGAGAGAGAGAGTCCACTTCGTTGGAACGAGATCGGACACTGGAGTGATGTGAGGTGTGTGCTTATGAATGGGAGCTGGGAGTGATTGATGATCCGTGACAGGTGCGTGTGATTAGAACTCAGGTGATGGTGTTCGCTGTGATTGTGAGGTGGTTGAGCCTGGCCGATCTGTGACAATAACTTGGTCATTTGTTTGTTCGATCCTTCAGTGAATATTGACGAAAACATCCCATTTATTATGAACTCTCATATTGTGTTGACATCACTCCTTGAGATGAACCAATTAAGAGCTATTAATGCAGCACTAATACACAATATCGACAGAACGATAAGCTTTAAATGTGCTAAAGAGCCTTTCTGTCTAACAAAGGGGAATCATTCCTTCCTGGGGTAAAGTGGAAATATAAATGGACCATTTTTCAATTTGAAAGTCTCTCTTTTTTCTGCAATGCGAGCAATTAAGTTGAGCTCCTGTGGAAGTCGCTCAAAGCACTCACCGAAGCCTTTGGCGGAAAGAGATCTTGAAAATCCTCTTGTCCGTTGCTTTTCTTTTCTTTTTTTTTCTTTTTCCCTTTTACCTCATCTTCCCACTGAATGCATTCATGATGTCACCCAGATTGATCGCATGAATATTCACAACACTGACATCCTACAGTACGTCTTAATCCAAGTTATTATCTAAATATGCATTCACATGAGATTATGGTGTAGAAAAGGCCTAAAGAAAGCCTGTTTTATGGACGAGAACACTTAAATTAGCATATCCCCAATATGTTTTGTCTCATAAAAGGATAGTTAGCCAAAAAATACAAATAAAAAGTAACTTTTATCCTTATTTACTCACCCATGCTGTACCAAACCTGTATGACTTCATGGAACACACAATGGACATTTAAAATACTTGTATGATGATATTTTTAAACCTTTTTTAAGCTTGAACTTGAGTTTATCATTCATTGTCATTCTTATTTTTCTAATTTTGTGTTTCACAAAAAAACGAATAAAGTCATATTGGATAGGAATAACATGAGGAGTGAGTAAAGGATGACAGAATTTTCACTTTTGGGTCAACTAATCCTTTAAGTTGTCGCATTCACTTCTCTGTGGATAAACTGAGAATTTGGGTCAATTCAGTGTGAAATATCAGATATCCCAATTTCCTGAGAATAAATACCATAGAGTGCTTTTTCCCTTTTTACATTTTTTACATTACACTTTTCACACTAATGCATAACTAACAGAGTAAAAAAAAAATCCTCTCTAAAATGGATATTATGACAGACAAATAGACCTTAATGTCCTTGTCCTCTGATGGGATTCATAACACATTTATTTGAACTTTGAATCTTTTCTGTGTCAATCTCCCTCAAACATTTTTATTGGAATCTATGCTCGTCTTTGGTGAGTGAGGGTGTCGTATGAAGACTGTCGGTTTCCTTTCAGGCAATGATGGAGACAGATTTCACTTAAACACAATGCTTACTGACTCATTAATGCGGTCAGCCATTGAAAATTGATGAGATAGACATTTTATCCCGATTAGCTCCGTTAATGGGCATGCCTGTAAAACCAAACTGTCCTTTTAATGATGCGTGCACATTCCTAGGGCCTCTTATTTTTAGATCAATAATGCCTTTAGTAATCCATCAAGATTGACAGCGATCATTAAAATAATAAGGAAAGTGGGTATTTGATAAGAGGCTCTCCTGGTGGTTGCTTCTCATGGAGGCTAATTGTCTGTGGCTGAACAAGTCAAGCAGCCCTGTAGCAAGCTAAACATCACCACAATGCCAAATCAATTCATAAGAATAATTTCTAAGGAGGGGTTTCACGATGATGCCATAGAAGAACCATTTTGGACCCAAGAAACATTTTCTCTTAATGTAAAGAACATTTGAATCATCTGAAGAACCTTTTTAATTATAGAGAACCTTTTGTGCAATAAGAACGTCCCATGGATGTTAAAGGTTCCAGAAAGTGTTCTGTTGAGATTGACTGTACTTCTTTTGTTTGAGGTCCCATAGATCCTAGCTATGTATGTGTAAAAATAATAATAGTAGTTGCAAAATTAACTTCTTGTGCTCTTGTTTGAATTATTTTGATTTGCTCCTCTGACCTCATCAAAACTAAGCAGAAAAATATTATTGAATTGTTACCGTTTTGTTTATATCAAAATAGACATGCACATGTCAGAAATTTCACTGGCATTCATTTAAGTAGTTTGGCATTTGTTTGGGGTGAATTGGACCCTAGCAAAATACAATGAATAAAAAAAAAACAACTGTCAGCGATGTAACTGTGCAGTTTTTATATCAATCTGAATATCTGAGCCTGTGGAAAATCATTGAATTTATTCACATTTTATTTCTGCGGTCTCTGAGATCTCTGATACTGTAATATTTGTCATGGATGGTGGTTGTAGGGTGTTGTCAAGTTAAAATTTTGTTAGCATTCAGTTGTCATTAGATTTATGGTCTCTCAGACCCCAAACAATACATTAAGTGTTAATGAGGTGTTGAGTTTTTTTTTTTTTTTTTTGGAGGCATATTATGCACCACAAATTTCAAATGCCAGTCAGAAAGAGTCTATATTATGTAAATTGCGTGTTGGTATATGCTGTCTTGGCCGACACATTTTTATGCTGAACTTCCATACTGGAGACTCTCAAATGGGTGCCGTGTTGCCTGGTAATACAAGGCTGTTGGAGTTTGTCATGGATGTCTAAAACGGATTTAAAAGCAGACTCGATGTGTCAGTGTTACAGTCACAATTGGACTGAGAGTCATTGCTTTGAGTTGTCCATTAGGAGCATTTCCAGGATTTCAGAGAACGGTTATGGGAGCTTGTCAAAGAGCTGTTCCACTTCTTGTCACTTTCCATTTACATCACATTTATTCATTTTGGCAGACTGCATTGACCAAAGCTACTTCCAATTACTGTATACAATTTATGGCTGAAACAAATACAAGTGGAGGTTACAATGAAGAAATGGCACAAAACAAACACTAACTTTTATTTTGTGGTCATGCTGCTGAGAAATACAGTTGACTTGAAGTCAGTTATCCAGTAGTCTTGACTTTAGACTTGTGACATAAGTTCTGAAACCCACTGCAGCTTAATCTGGCCAAGAACTGGTAACAAGCCAATCTGACAACCTGTCAAAAACAAGCTGTCCTATAATGCACTTAGGAATGAGTAAAATTGATTTGTTATTGTTATTTGTTATTTGTTACTCAAATAGTGATTTGTTTTTAGTACCTATGTACTTATTGACCATTTTTGAAACAAGTTTCTTCCTTATCAGCATTTCAAAGCTGTAAAGATGATGCAAGACTCATAAAGGTGTATGAGTGCAGGTAAATGAGTTTGAGTGCAGGTATTTCAATTTTCATTCTGTTTTCAAAAATGAACATAAACCCTGGACGATTTAATTTATCAGCGGTTGATTTTTTTTATACCCTATACTGTATATATGTTACATATATACTGTATATATATATAACTTTTTGTCTTGGAAACTTTTCTCATGCCTTCATCACTTATTTTTGCTAATCATTTAAAATCTTAAAGTATAAAAATTGCAAAATATAATTTAATACATTTTAAAAATCTGATAATCAAAACCAATAATAATAATAATTTAAAAAAAAATTGTTTTGTGAAAATTATTGTCTGTTATACACTATTTGTGGTTTTCTCAGAGTTGAAATATTAGAATGTGAGGTATTAAGAAAACAAAAATAAAAATCAAGGAGAGTTTGTTTAGGAAATTGTAAATATCTTGAAATAATATTCTAGAGAAGTAACAGATTTCATAACCTGAACCTAAAGAGTGGCAAATTTGATTCTATGTTTGCTTTGAGAAGAGACACATTCATTAATTTCCTAGTCACTAATTGCTATAAGCCAGTGAACTAATGTGTCATGCATTTGGTTAATTGATTTAATTTACTTACTGTAATTAACAGTCACTGAGTCTGCTGTTCTCTTGTAAATTGACAGTGAGTAATATATTAGAAAGCATGGCATCATAGCCACGTTTTAAATAAGGGTATATGTGCCTTGCTCACCATTTACATACAGCTCATTTTGAACTCATTTTGAACTTTCGCAAGCGAAAGAGATACATTTTGGATGGGGGAGGAACGCTACAATAAAAGTCATATTGGATATATTTTTATCATCAGAGTACTACTTCAATCAGGCCCGACAAAGCCTCTTGTGAATGTTCTCATCATACGTACTGACCGGGCTGCCTTGAACTTTTTCAAATTTTTACTTTAAAATGAAATCTCATTGAATCTTGTTATAATGCTTTATTCTTACAGCCAAAGTCAGGGGCATTTGAGTTGCAACCTCACGGTTGTCACAGGGAGGAGAAGAAAGATTCATCTTCACAGCATCCAATATGGTTCCAGGCTGAGCTGATTAGCCGTTTAATAAAATGTCTAGATGAGTTTAGCACTGATGTGCGCTCGTATGCGGCACGGCTGAAGATATTGGACTCGCCCTCCCACCGTGTCCTTTTCAAAAGAACAGTTACAGCAGGCTCCTTTGAGATGTCCACTTCCTCCTGTCGCCCTCGTCAGGAGCAGAGGAATCTTATTAGAGATGCATTTTGTCAAAAAGACCATCGCCTCTGCTTTTCTTCACACGCTCTTTTTCTGCGTGCAGAGAAAACGATATGGAAATGGATTTTTGCTTCTCATTGCATCCAACATATTAATATTGTGCATGGCAAATGTTCCCCTAGCAAAAGCCAAGTTTCCGAATGAAGCGCACCTGATCAATAATTTTCACACAGTGCAAAGTGAACTCAAGGTCCGTGAAGGTGCGGAGACGAATACCAAGCAGAGCCTCTAAGGTGGTATGAAAATAAAGGCCATACTGTGGTCAGTGTAACACAAGGCGAAAGAAAGAATCACATACCATAGAAAAACCATAATTTACATGCATATGAAAAGAAGGTGCATAAAACATGGCCTTTTGCAAATTGGAGGGAAAGGATAACAGGTAACTTCTTCACAGTGTCTGCCTGTAAATGTTGCATCCAATTTGAAATATACTTTTGTATTTTATTTAAAAGCATAGGCTACTTTTCCTAGATGCACAGATAAACCTACTCTAAATACAACCAAAAAAACCTGTTAAACAATTTTTGAATCTAGTAGCTATTAGTTTCATTACTAGCAGATGACGTAACATTCAGCGACTGCGAATCTCAAGTTTTTAAATTAAACGAATGGATTAATTTAACGTTAGGTTATATAATATTTTTCATAAGCATTTTTGTTATACTGGTTAAAAGTCTCTTCACAGCTTATATACAGTATATTTCTCCTATGGACCATAAAATGTTTCGTCCAATCACTGCATTCGGTCCAATAGCGAGAGTTAGGGCATGGCTACTGTAGCAGGCTGAGCCAGAGGGTGTTTAAGAAATTCAGATTCGGTCACAGAAGTGCAAGTAAAATTCGAAGACTTGCCAAAATACACAGCGGTAGACAATGGGCTAAAACAATGGTAAATATTGTATGTTTACAAGATGGAGGAATTTGATGGAATGTTTGGGTTTTAATCGATACGACGAACTTTAGAGTTTCTTCTCAACATGTAGGCAAAACTTCAATTTAAAAGTATTCTTAATATGTTGGACCTTCATTGAAAATAGTGTGCTTTTACCTGTAGAGACATGCCGTCACTTTTATAGACCCGTAAGAGCTGTGTTTGTGATGTTTAAATTGGGGGAGGTGAACGGGGTGTTTGCAAAGGTTGATTGAAAACATGCTTTATTTTGTAGTTCCACTAGGTGACGCTAGTAGTGCAGAAACTGCGTAAATGAGCCATCCGAATGAACAGAGTCATTAAAATAAACTACCCGGAGGAATTGATTCATTTAAGCCAATCGTCTAAATGAACAGATTCATTTAAATCAATCGTCCGAATGAACCGAACAAATTTCTGTTAATTTCTGCACGTTCTAGGTAAGCATGTAGGCCTATTTATTATTTCAAAATTAACTTTTGTGTATTGAGATAAATACTCCATAACTATTCCTACTGGCCATGAAACTGTATTGCAGCATTTTTTAAAGAGTGATTTATTTGGCTTCGTGTCGTCTTTCTTGCATATTTGTGACAACAACACTTGTCGTTCTGTTTGACTCATAAGACGTATAGAGTTGTGTTGTGGCCAGTGATATTCTTTACTTTAGACATCCTACGTAAATATCTGTTGATTTTTTTACTGTGATAAGTGATATACTTGTACTGTGTATTTTTTTTAATAGTTCCCAATATATTTATACTTCCAAGTTACCATCCAAATACTTGCTTAGGTGTATTTACTCACTCATATTTGTTTATTTTTACTCATCACTGTCCACAAGATTATGGTTCAAACAGGTAGCTTTTTCTCTCCACAGTGTTACTCAGAAAGTAGCTTGTTACCGCAGCTATTATTTTGAAAACCGAAGAGAGTAGTTAGCAGCTAGCACCGCTACTTTTAGTTAGTTACTCGGCAACACTGCTGTCTACCTGTCTCTGTCCATCGGCCCGTGTCCATATGGCATGTAGTCTATTCCATGCTGAACATTAATGGCCTATGGTTTTCTATGGCCCTACATTGGCTGGGCTGTGCAAGCTCCTCATTAAATGATGTGAATGGCATATCTGTCAGGCCTCATGAGCTTTTGGCTGGTGAGGGGAAAGATGTGCTGGCGTTGGCACCCTGTATGGGCTCACCAAGACACCCATTTTGAGGTGCAAAGAAATAAAAACAGTTTTCCGAGTGCCTGGTTGCCCTCTCAGAATGCTAGCACCTCTGCTAACGCTTGTCAGTCCTGTTTTGAGGTGTCAACAGCTGTGTACCAGTCTGTATGGCTCACCTTTACTTTTTCTCCTCCAGTGCCAGACCACGCTTAGCATGGCGGAGTGATTGGCAGACTGATATTTATGTGTGCTTTCAAACCCTTGACATCTAAACAACATGAATCTAATGGTGCAAAAGCAAAGTTATTTCCTAGGGAAATAGAGGAAGGGGGTTCTTCATTCCTCTGATTTGGCAAGTGAACAGACCCATAACATCAGATCGTTAATCAATTCCCGTGCCAAATTGAAGCCGTTTAAGAGATGTTGTGTCATTGTGGCTTTCCTGCTGTTTTTCATTACATATCCCTCTCGGCACCTAGTTATATGAACTGAACGTTGATGATTAGATGCGACTTTATTTTTGAAATGCATTTATGCGCAGTCCTTGCTAACCTCTGTCTGTTTTTCATCATTGTTCTGCATTACTGTGCTGCGTCTCGCTAGTAGGAATGCGATGATGTGGGAGTCTGAACTGCATCATGACCTGAATGACTGATATTCTGTTTATTTCTCCATTTTAAAGGGATAGTTCACCGAAAAATATGAATTTAGTCATTTACTCACTGTCATATTGGTTCAAACCCATAAGATTTTCTTGCTTCTGTGAATCAAAAAAGGTGAATATATATACACAAATATTTAAATGTGACATCTAAACAACATGAATCTAATGGTGCAAAAGCAAAGTTATTTCCTAGGGAAATAGAGGAAGGGGGTTCTTCATTCCTCTGATTTGGCAAGTGAACAGACCCATAACATCAGATCGTTAATCAATTCCCGTGCCAAATTGAAGCCGTTTAAGAGATGTTGTGTCATTGTGGCTTTCCTGCTGTTTTTCATTACATATCCCTCTCGGCACCTAGTTATATGAACTGAACGTTGATGATTAGATGCGACTTTATTTTTGAAATGCATTTATGCGCAGTCCTTGCTAACCTCTGTCTGTTTTTCATCATTGTTCTGCATTACTGTGCTGCGTCTCGCTAGTAGGAATGCGATGATGTGGGAGTCTGAACTGCATCATGACCTGAATGACTGATATTCTGTTTATTTCTCCATTTTAAAGGGATAGTTCACCGAAAAATATGAATTTAGTCATTTACTCACTGTCATATTGGTTCAAACCCATAAGATTTTCTTGCTTCTGTGAATCAAAAAAGGTGAATATATATACACAAATATTTAAATGTTTTTTTTTACACATACATTTTAATTGTTTGTTACATTTTTCATTTAATTTTAAAGTAATTTAAGACAAAAAAAAGCATAATGTAAGTACAATTAACTTTTTATGGTAACATGTTTTTGTGTTTTTTTTTTATCTTGGAGTTGACAAAATCCATCACTTTTATTATATGCAATGGAATAGTGTTTTTTTTTTCTCCAAGTAATTTGGGTTTGGAATGATGAAAAGGTGAGTAAAGACTTTATCTTATTACACATTCTGAGATTCTTAATATACTTCATGAGCTGATTTAAGTTTTTTTCTCACTAAAACATATTTTACCTCATTGTATTCAGACTCTGATCTGTTATATATCATGCTTGTATTCATCTGTCCAGTTCTAAATAAGCATTTAGGACACCTTAATGCATTTCTTTTGTTAAAATGAATGAAATGTTAAAATTACACAGAGCTCAAGCCATGATTTAGGCCTAGATCATAAAGTGTGTACAAGTGCAGAATAAAAAAAAGCAATGTAACAATGAGTGTGTGGTAACCTTTTGAATCGTATTCAATGCAATATGAATACAAAATGGAGGGACTATTAAGAAAAAAGAACATGGCATAACATTCTACATACTTTATACCGGAGGTTATGAATATATTTTTCAGTGTGCCCTGTAATTATTGAACAGTACGGAGCTGCATTTTTAAAAAGATTTTTGATTTAGCCTCCTGAATGTCTTACTAATTACTTTGCTGGATTTCATTCAAACGATACACTTTTGTAACTGCTCTCACAAAAAGAAAAGCTAAGAGGTCACAACCTGTCTAATTTACAATCAGTGTGTATGTGAAGTTTGAGTTACAAACTAAAAACTTAAACAGCCTGAAAATCACCATAAAAATAATGTTAATTTTTTCCCCTAGAAATTGATGTTAGCTGTACTTTTTTTCTTATTAAAATATCTTTAAAAAAATGTTCACTGTAAAAATACTGTATGTCTCATCTTAGTTTTATATTAGTATGCGTATTTCACCATAAATTACAGTATAAAGTAAGTCATGCTTTTTACTTCTACAAAAGCATTTTATAATATATTTCACAGCATAATTAATGTATTTCCTAGGTAAATCTAACATTTTTCACAGCAGGTTTATTGACCCTGATTAACAGGTGCAGTAATGAGTAATAATGCAAAATATGGCAAAAAATGCAAAATAGCATTTTAAATAAAGAGCAGAGACCTTAATTCCCATATGGAGCTTTGTGATTAGCAATAATTCTGTCTGTGGGGCCACATATCTCAGCAAAAGCCAGGATGCCACCTGCATTATTGTGTCTATTTATCAAAGGTTTGTGCATTTCCAGCTGTATATTAGGATACACTTTGGCTACGGTTGCAAGCACAGGTTTGCTTGATTCTAAACATTACTTCAAGAAGTCCTCCCCACACCACCTCTGTTTTATTTTTTAGGTCGGCTGAGTCATTCTTATTTATACACTGTAAAAAAATAAATAAAAATAAGTTGTGGACTTAAATTTTTTTAAGTACAATCAACTTAGCTGTTTAAGTCATTTCAACTTAAATTACATTAAACTGGCTTAAAAAATGAGTTGAATCTTGTACAACTTATAAAATAAATTTGAAAATTACCTAATTTTGATGAGTTAAAGTAATGTAAAAACACATGTTGTCATAACTTATTGGTCATATCATTTTTACAGTGTATGTGCTTGACCTTTTAATGAAAACCTTATTCAATGTACCTATAAAACAGTATGATTTACATACTCAGTCTTTGTAGGATGTTTGGTATTCTTTAGCTTAATGTAAAATGGACCATTGGGATGAATTGAGGTATGAACGGGTGTCAAGTGCAGGACAATCTGACATGCCATATGTAATATACGTAACTATCTATAATTAATGTCCTTCTCCGCTAAGACTCCCTCTGGTTCTGTGGTTTAGCGCCACTGGCTAAAAGGTCAACCTCAGCAAATTAGTCTTGTCATTCCACCAGACCACCTGCATGTTTCAAATAGGAACATTTCAAACCACAGGTATAGTGTCACTTTGAGTTATCGCCAGTTGCACAGTAGCTCGGGGTCTTTGGCACAAAGCTCGGCGGTTGCAACAGAGCAGAGGAAGCTCGGAACTCTAAAGGAAGGATGTCAAAAAACTTCTTATGAGATAGCCAGAGAACGGATCTACATCTCGTCCCCCGTGTCCTTTCCTGTGAGTCCTGCTTGTATTTCCCATCTGCATTTGAATCATTACCTGCTCTTGACCTGGCGGATATAGACACCGAATGGGTTTCCGTGGTAATGGTTATGTGAATAATTAGTTTAATCACATAATTACGGGCTCATGGGGCTTTGTCAGCCCTTGGGGACTCGCATCAAGGATCCCACTCAAGTGCAGTGAGACACAGAAGCTTCAGCACTCGACAGAAGTCTGCAGAGCTGCTTTTACGTCAATCCATTCATCTTGCACAAAACAGAGGCTAACATTGGATTTTTTCGTACTCATTAGAGGTGCACTTATGAGCTAATGAGGGAAGAGGAGGGATGACAGTCTTTGCATGGAGATTCACAGCGGTCACCCCATTTAGACTTGAAGAAGAGTGTGTTTTGTGTGTTTGTGTTCGGCTGCACAGTGTAGATTGTCTTCCACGGGGCTGGTTAAAGCTGGTGTGTGAATGTGTGTGTGGTTTCTTTCTTTCTCCTGTCCCAGTTTATTATGCAGAGACGCAAGTTAGCTATCCGTAGGTTGCTTTCTGTGAAAAGTGTAAACACTGTGGCTCTGTGGTGCTGTCAACACATTGCTAGTTTGTTAGTGTGGCAATATGATGTTAGCAACATTAGTGCAACCAATAGTGTGAGTTTGGGGTCGGGATTTTCTACATGAACGATGGTAGATGGGGGAAGAAAAATAATTTAGACATTCATTGAAGTGATATGCAATATGAGGAACCAGAATATAAGACTTTTTATACATATGTCAGTCAGCTAGCAACCGTAATTTAAACTACATTGCAACATACTTCCATGGCATTCTAGAAAGCATCAAGATTACTTTCACTGCCAAAAAGCAGTGCACTAAAAATCATTGGGAATATTTTAGCGTAGTAACACCCTAGCAACATATCCTACGTAAACACTCAGAACACTTTAGCAAACACATACTGTAGCAACGCCCTTCTAACCACCCATAAAACATTAACAACCATCCAGAATACTCTAGCAATGACATTGAAATGCAGTAAAAACACTCAGCACACTTTAGCAACCACAAAAAAATGTCCTAGCAACCTTTAAGAATACTTCAGCAGATGCTTAGAATGCACTAAAAACTCTGGGAACATTTTAGCAGTTGTATACAGTAGCAACACAACCACCCAAAATGCCTTAAGAACTGCACTAAACACACTCTGAACACTTTAGCAAATGCATACTAGTAGCAACGCCATAGCAACCACCCAGAACACACTAGCAATGGCATAGCAATGCAGTAAAAACAATAGCATCCACCTTACTGTGTCCCATTAACAATGCACAAAAAAAATACTTGGGGCCCTATCATACACCCGGAGCAATGCGGCGCCAGGCGCGATGCAAGTGTTTTTTGCTAGTTTCAAGCCGACGCAGTTATCATTTTCACGTCTTGCACCACGTTATAGCAAATGCATTTGCGCCCATGGGCGTGCTGGCCTGAAAACGAGGTGTGTTCAGGCGCATTGTTGGCGCGTTGCTATTTTGAGGCAACTGAAATAGACTGCGCCATTGACCAACTAAAACCTGGTCTAAAGTCAATGGCGCAGTATTTTTTTGTTATTTAAAGAGCACGTTAGTATTATGTGCCTATTGGTAGGTCCACAACGTGCATACACTCTGCTTATTACATACACACAGGGACGCGCAGCAGCACACAAACATGCCAAATATTAAAAATGAAAGGATTACAATGTAAAAGATTATTATTGTGTAGACTACATAAATATAAAAATGCCTACAAGTAGACTACATAAATATAAAAATGCCTACATGTCATAATGGATAGTCATTGCATGAATCAGAATTAGGCTACCTATTTGCTCGCGCACAAGCAGCTCTGTTTCCTCTCTGGAGACACGTTCAGTCTTTGCGCTTGCAAATTCCACTGTGTAAATAGCGAATACGCCGTGGCGCGAGCGCAACTGGCTCTTAAAGGGAATGGGAGATGAGACTCTGATTGGTTTATAGCACGTTATGCCCAAAACACACCCATTACTCATGAAGAGAATAGGGACAACCCTTTTAGACCATGCACTGGGCGCGCCAACTGTTTTTCCCATTGTAAAACCGTTGTAAAATATATATATACTGAACAAAATTATAAACGCAACACTTTTGTTTTTGCCCCCGAACAATATTTGAGAGAAATAGGCCTTTTGTGTACATAGAAAAAGTCTTAGATCTTTGAGTTCAGCTCATGAAAAATGGGGGCAAAAACAAAAGTGTTGCTTTTATAATTTTGTTCAGTGTATATATATATATCAGGTACATGCCAACAGTACATGCCAAATTTTCTCATGGAAAAAAAAAAGTTGTTGTTACTACGTTACTATAATATCGAAGGTTATAATTATCTGTATGGTGGCTGTCATAAAAACTTGACGTATTTGTTCAAACATACATTAAACAGTGAAGAACAGTAAAAAAAATATAATGAATATGTTATATGGTGCATACATTTAGCAAAATGCTCCTCGATAGAGTTAATTTTTCTAGCTGACTAATGAGTTTATGATAACCAAATATGTTTTTTTTCTGATGTAAATGTGACGTTAAGTGACATATTGTTTGCAAGCTGTTATATTGACATCTTTGTGTGGTTGAAACACTAATAGAGCGATTACATGAGACAGGATATGGATTTTGATAAGTTGTATTCTTTATTTTAACATACCTTTGGATGTTTATTCATGTTTATTTTGTGCTGGTATTAATTCATAAGTTATGATCAATTCATGCACACTTTCTGCTGCTGCTTCTCTTGAACTGAGATGCTACAGCGATCGGTCACTCCACATTAAACAGCACCGAAACAGGATTAATTGTTTGAATACTGTAATACAATGGACAGAATTTGAAATCTGAGACTTTATTTCATATCAAAAGTAAAAAAGCACAAAGCTTATTGTGATTTATTGGATGGGAGGCACGCTACAATGTTCCATTCATTAACTGAAAAAAAGGCTAGACTAATCGGTTCTTGGGATTTAAAAATCTACATTGTTTCAGAAAAATAAGAATCAATTATGACTAGTTGACTAGTCTAAAAGTAAGAAACACTGTCAAAAACATTGTGTGTATATGCGAGCCATTTAAAATACACTATAAAGTCTATGACTCAAACAGTCAAATAATTCTAAATACCTTATTATCCGAATTGTTCTTATTTTCCATCAAACGGTTCAAATTTGCAACACTGACAACAACAAAAGCAGCAGATGGGATGAATAAAAATGCAAGTTCACTCTCTGACAGTAGGTAGCACTTTTGAACAAGCAGAAATACAGCACTTACCATGGTTGCCCCTGCTTATTAATACCATTTATACAGCGATAACATGAAAAATGTTGATAAAATCTTTCTGAAGAACGTTTAAATTTTGACTTGTTAACTAGTATTTCCAACTAGTCTCACACATCCCTAACTAAAATCAGTTCGAACTGCATAGCATTGAACTGGAAACCACCCAGAATACCTAGCATAGTTCTTCAGAAAATCTGAGTTATTTTTGCAGTTGCGCTTGGTGCCGCACTACTGACATAGAAATCACATCAGCTTAGAGTCATTAAGCTCTTGGTGTGAGTTTTCTTGTTGTTGTCATGGTTAATTTCTGTTGTGTAGTGTTAGGATGCACACTCTCTAGTTTATAAGGGGTGTCAGCAGTAAAGGTCGAATGAAATGGACTCAAGTGACAGCGCTTGGGTACAAACAGATTTCTCAGTCACCTTGCTTGTCAAAAAAGTGATGGCTTTAAAACCTCGCTGCATCCTATAACCGTGAATGAAAGTTGAGAAACGCAATGTCAAACCCATCTCTTTGCCTTTCACTCTAACCATGCGTCCACCAACCAACAATCCCGGTGTCATTTTCCCTTTCAGCCAGGCAGAAAGCTACCGCGGTTCACCTGTAGGTCATACATCTATATACAGCGCTTACCTTTTGGAAACGCAATGAATGACAGCTAAATGTGGCCTTAAAGTGTCATCATTCAGGGATGCATATCGCTTCAATGGTAATGTTTATTGCATCTGTCTCTATGACATTGACTGACATTGATTTCTTCCCTCCCGTGTTTTTGATGTATGTAAAACCTTTTAGTTTGTTTAACTCAATATCAAACAGCTACAACCGATTATTCAAACCACCAGTTGATCTGTCTTGCTTTGTTTTGTCTTTTCTCAAGGTTTTATCTTGCTGTGCACACTATGCTATATTCTCAGATGCATCAGCAGTCGGGACGAACCATTGCCCATTCAGTGTTTAATAGCATCACACTCTCGACACAGAGTTAAAGCTAAAATTGAACCCTATTAAAAGTCAGTGAGGCATTGCTCAGATATTTCAGGCCGCTGTTTGGCAGCTCAGAGAATAATCTAACATGCATCAAGGGTCACAATCTAATGTTTGAGGAACAAAATTAAAGGAAACCTTAAAATGCTGAGTGTTTTTAAGTGAGATCAGGAAACGTTTATATACTGTATGTTTTCTCCAAACACATGCTACATCGATATTGAGGAGTTAAGCCTTAAAGGGATAGTTCACCCAAAAATGAAAATTATGTCATTAATTACTCACCCTCATGTTGTTCCAAGCCCGTAAGACCTTTGTTCTTGGAACAATGTCAAACCCATCTCTTTGCCTTTCACTCTAACCATGCGTCCACCAACCAACAATCCCGGTGTCATTTTCCCTTTCAGCCAGGCAGAAAGCTACCGCGGTTCACCTGTAGGTCATACATCTATATACAGCGCTTACCTTTTGGAAACGCAATGAATGACAGCTAAATGTGGCCTTAAAGTGTCATCATTCAGGGATGCATATCGCTTCAATGGTAATGTTTATTGCATCTGTCTCTATGACATTGACTGACATTGATTTCTTCCCTCCCGTGTTTTTGATGTATGTAAAACCTTTTAGTTTGTTTAACTCAATATCAAACAGCTACAACCGATTATTCAAACCACCAGTTGATCTGTCTTGCTTTGTTTTGTCTTTTCTCAAGGTTTTATCTTGCTGTGCACACTATGCTATATTCTCAGATGCATCAGCAGTCGGGACGAACCATTGCCCATTCAGTGTTTAATAGCATCACACTCTCGACACAGAGTTAAAGCTAAAATTGAACCCTATTAAAAGTCAGTGAGGCATTGCTCAGATATTTCAGGCCGCTGTTTGGCAGCTCAGAGAATAATCTAACATGCATCAAGGGTCACAATCTAATGTTTGAGGAACAAAATTAAAGGAAACCTTAAAATGCTGAGTGTTTTTAAGTGAGATCAGGAAACGTTTATATACTGTATGTTTTCTCCAAACACATGCTACATCGATATTGAGGAGTTAAGCCTTAAAGGGATAGTTCACCCAAAAATGAAAATTATGTCATTAATTACTCACCCTCATGTTGTTCCAAGCCCGTAAGACCTTTGTTCATCTTTGGAACACAAATTAGGATATTTTTGATGAACCATGAGAGCTTTCTTACCCTGCATAGACACATGGAGTATTTTAATGATGTCCTTACTACCTTTCTGAGCCTTGAATGTGTCATTGACAATGATGTGTCATTGTCACTGATGATCATTTGTGTGAGGGAGATTAAAAGATGTAGTTAAACTGAGAACAAAAACATTTTTTTATCCGTCATCTGTCAACTTCTGGAGAGAAATAGCACAGAAACTGGATAAAGATTAAACTGTGTATGGACTACCTGTGTTCAAATATGCTATGCTATGCTATGAAATGGAGTATACTTTGAAAGTCTATGTGTTCAACTGTACACATGCTATGCATTCACGTCAAAACTAAAGTATACTTTTGGCTTTACTAACTAACAGTACTGCTAATACTAACTTAAGTACATTTTTAGTAGCATAACAGTACTAGCGTTAACAGTAGAGCATTAAAAAAAAACACCATTTTGAAGTACATTCCACTTCGTCAAGTGGGCAAGAAACATTTAAATGAACATACTCTAAACCCCTCGACTGCAATCGAGGGAGTGAGTCTACTCAAATAGGGAAGGGGAAAATGCCATTAATAGTATTTATTGTATTGTGCACAGTACATTTGTGCATCTGGTAGATGCTTTTATCCAAAGTGGGAATTGAACCTATGACCTTGGCATTGATAGCACTATGCTTTTCTGTCTGAGCTACATGTATGCTACAGGAACAGAATTAGAATTAAAATTAGCATGACCGTAGCTGATCTATTCTACATACTGATTAGCTTATAGTTTGGAAAGCTAGCTGTGGTTGTATCTTTCCCAGTTTTGTTTGGTGAGTGAATGGGAGGAGATGTAGAGCTGTGTGAAATGCCTGAGGGTGGGTTTGATGCAGTCCCAGTGTATTTCTCCTCAAGAACTTGACTAACTGTGGTTTGCCAAATGACAACTGAGAATGACAGTCAACTGGTGTGCCAAATAATGGTCTTTCCACACTACCATTCAGAAATGTGTCTCCATTGGCCCAAGCCGCTCGTGAACTTGAAATGAAGAGACAAAATGATGTATTGATTTATCCATTCTCTTTAGAAGCGTTGTGCGTGTGCGCGCGAGAGAGTCCATGTTTGATTGTGAGCGTGAGAGAGCGAAAGAGGGTGAAATTGCTTATTGAATGATAGAGATAATCTCCCATTGTAGTGTCGAGATTGTCTGTAACGCAGATTTAGGATATGTAGAATACCCAGAGTTTCCTTGCTGCTGTTCTTAGCAATTCCAAGTGGGCATTTTTCACTTTACCGTCGCCGTTAGTTAGACAAGTAGGACTCCATCAACCCTGCAGCCGTTCCCCATGATTAGATAACTGCTGCTTCACTGCGATTCCTCAACTAGTCATGTGAACCTGAGAGCCCCCTCCAATTAATTCCCCAGGGCAGCGATGCTTGGGTGTATGTGCGTGTTGAATGGCGGGGGAATCTGCTCTCCCTGAACAGATGTACACACCTGATTGCTTCAGACTCCCCTGACAGTAGCCCAGAGCCCCGGTGAGATGGGTGACCTTGTAGAGAGACGCAGGCAAACCACGACTGCCTCCTGTGTTACCTTATTTAGGAAGCTTTTGACACAGCTCGCCAGAGACAAACGAGCATCCTCTGCGTCTCTGTGGCTGGGTCACATTGTGACCTACAGAGCATTCCACATATTCCCTGCTGCAATACCTCATTGATCTGGTGGTCTTTTGAGAGGGGGCTTTGAGGGATCCAATCATTTAAACAAACCAAACATCTTGTTATTCAGACGTTCTTGGTAAGGCACACATAATTTTATTTTGTTTTATTTAATATTTAATTACATTTTTTTTCACTTCCATTTCATATAATCTTAATTTTTATATGTATATTTTTAATATTGCTACATATTTTATTATATTTGTTAAATATTTGTATTTAATTTTATTTATATTATTTTATGTATATGTATTTATATTATTACATTAAATTTTACTAATTAGATTTTTTTATAAATTTTAGTTTTTGTTATTTTTCTATTTTAGTCATATATCTTATTACATTTAATTTTACTATTTACAATTTTAATGTTTTGCTTATTTTAACTTTTTAATATTTTAGCCTATTTCATTATTATTTTTATTTGCAGTCTTTTAAAGATTTTATTCAAATTTTAAATTTTATTCAATTTATTTATTTAAATAGTATTTTATTTTTTAATAGTTTGTATATTTTAAATTAATTTAATTTAATTATATTTTTTGTCTTATTTATATTTATTTTAATATATTTTTTTCTATTTTAATAGTTTAATTTAATTTAATTTATTTTATTGTAATATTTTATTGTCATTACCTTTTTCCTCTGTTGCCCTGAAATTTTGTATTTAGTTTTTTTTTTTTTTTTTTTTGGCACCATTAAGAAATGTTCTCTTCAAATGTAACACTGAATGACTGAAATGATCAGGTGATCAGGGACATTGTAAAAAAAAAAAAAAAAACTTAATTGATAGAAAATAAACTTGTTTCTAAATCCTTATTCAAAGCAGCAGGTATAAACAAGTTCTTATCAGGTTCTTATATTACCATAACTAGTGGCCCAATCACTTGTAAAACTGAATGATCATATATTGTTGATGCATCAGTTCTTCATCTGTCTGATGTCAAAAAGTTGTGGAATGACTCACTTTTGCTGGTTCTTTTCCATAAATGCTCTTTTTGGACTGGAAAGGAAGTTTTGGGTTCTGAAAGTTACAAGAGTGTTTCAAAGAGAAATGTTTCATCTGTTTTTTTTTTTTTTATCTCTTGAGATCAAGAAAAATGTGATTCCTCATGTTATGACTCCTTTAAAGCATCTCTCACAACTAAAATAAGGGACCTTTTCTGATTACATCACAGGACAGGACACCTCTATGGGGGCATTTAGGACAGTTTTGGTGGGGATAAGGGCTATTTATTATTTGGACTTTCTGGGTTGTTGTTTATTTTATTTTTTATTTTTTATTTTTTTGGATCTTTAACATCCCCTTCTGTGCTTGCTTTGTGTTAAAAACTTGTTTAATGAGAGCGTGTTTTGTTGCATATGCAAATTCAATTAGTTCTAGACACAGATGAATACAGACAGACACACATTCTCACAGAGGCTTTGTTATGCAGCATACCAACAAAACAAACCAGAAAACCATGCCACAGCACAGTGGCCACAATACCTAGTCAAGCGTTGAGCTGCTTGTATCTCTTTGAAACATGTACTGTAGCTGTCCTCGGCTGAAATCCATTCTCTATACTCGCCACCCACAATTATTGCCTTCTCTAAGGCGTGAAACGAGCTGTCAAAACGTCATATTGTTTTCCATGTCGCTGTAAAGAAAACTTTTAAGCTGTTTTTATTGATCAGCTCAGCTGTTACGCTCAGACGTGTTATTTGTTTATAACGTTATGATGTCGATGGCACAAAGTCAAATCATGTTGAGAATCATGCTTTGCCATCTGGTTATAATTTAGCTTTTTTTTTTTTTTAAAGAGATCCTTTCTGTTTGCATTTTGCTTCCCATATTGTTAAAAGTTTGTTGCCAACTCTCTATTTTGATTTACAGTGTTGTCTAGAGTGCATTGTAAATGCATGCATGTTGAATATTAATGAATAATTAAGCACATAACAACATTTTATGAAGCCTAACCGAGCTTTTGTCCACCATACGGCACTAGTGAGCATTTAATCCAGTGCAATGTGCTTTAGTTCTTCCGTTAAGTGCCTCTTAAGTGAGAAAATGGTGATTGGATAAAGTTTGCTGTGTCCTGGCAGAGATATTGATCACACTTTGATCCCAGGCTGGAAGTGAAACTCGAGATATGCTTAAAAGCAAGAATTAATTACATTTCAAATATGCACTCTCTCTTCACTTCCTAGACTTTCTCCAAGTGCAAAAAAAAAAAAATGTGCTGAGTATCTATAAGTGGCATATTAATATCTCAGTAACAACCAAGATTTGTATTCTTTCACTAATCATTAGGAAAATTATCATTCATTTCTGGTCTTTTTGGTACTTTTTTTTTGGTATCTACATTGAGATATTCGGCCATTTCCTTTTTAGTTCTATGGTGGTGCCATTGAACAAAATGGTATCATATATTTTAATAATATGGTATACAATATGGATACTTTTTGGAATACATTCTGAAACATTATAATGGTGTTTACTGTACATCATCATGGTATTTTATGCCAAAACCATGGTTCTTTTTGTTTGATCGGAGTGCATAAACTTGATTTGGGTACCAGCAAAAACATATTATTAAAAGAAACTTTACCTAAAAATGAAACTTTGCAGAAAATGTACTCACCCTCGGGCCATCCAAGATGTAGATGAGTTTGTTTCTTCATCAGAACAGATTTGGAGAAATTAAGCATTACATCACTTGCTCACCAATGAATCCTCTGCAGTGAATGGGTGCCGACAAGGTTTTTTTCTTACAAGCATTCAGCTTGTCGTCACTTCACAAAACATTAACTGATGAACCGGAGTCTTGAGGATTACTTGTGTTTTTTGTGACATTTTTATCAGCTGTTTGAACTTGCATACAGTTGGCACCCATTCACTGCAAAGGATCTATTAGCGAGCAAGTGATCTAATGCTACATTTCTCCAAATCTGCTTCAATAAAGAAACTCATCTTTATCTTACACGTCCTGATGGTGAGTAAATTTACATTTTTGGTTGAACTATTCCTTTCATTGTGTTGCATTTCCTATATTTGTTTATTATACCCGCAGTCTTTTTGGCTTGTCTTATTTGATTCAGTACACACTCATCTTGAAGTGTCAGCTTCAGAGTTACTGTACCTCCTGCCCAAGACTTCAACATTAATTTAACATGTTAATCTATTTAAATCCACTATATCTGGAGCAATTAATTCTATTAACACAACCTGTACTCATGCAGATAATTTCTCCCCAGGTGTCCATGGGTTACTTTAATTATAATCATAATTGCACTGATAATTACACTGATTGGCTTTGTGAAACTATCAGTGAACGTCGTGAAGCGAAAAGCGATATGATTAACTTACAGTCAGAGATGGGTCGCGCTATTTAAAGGCAGTCGCGCATGGGTGAATTCAGGGCCTGTCAGAACGCTGATGATTCTGTCCTAGCTCAAGTCCACTTGAGTCATTTATTTGCTGTGAGAGTGATCTATGCGTTTGCGCTGAATTACCACCTGGTGAATTACATCCAGAGATGTACGCCGTGCTCCAGGGAGATCGTAATCATTTGTGCAATGCTGCCGCTATATCATCAAAACATAATATGTAAACAGAACTAGCACATGCATTCAACATGCATAACAATATATTGTTATGATTTTACCGTCTGCCAGATGTGACAGATTTAGATCAGAGATAAGGTAACCGCCATACTTTAGTTGATATGCGAACATAGACCGTAATAAATATATCACCTGCGTTTGTGCATAAAATCCGAAACCTCAAGGCTGAATTCTGACTGAAGTACTTTTCATTTCTTGGCAAAACTATTGTGAGTAGAGCCAGGATAAGTAGAGCACAGATAATTGCATCATTCAGTAAAGGTAATAAATGTATCACTAGTAATAACTTAATGGACCGTGCAATCACTATGGCTATATCCGGTATGTGCATGCACAATTCAATCTTTTACCCTTTTTTTTTTTGGGAAATAATGGACAGTATTAGTAATGATCACATGAAAACAGTTTTAAGTGAGTGAAAATGTCTTTTATAATGTTTGATTTTGCGGTTTGCACTAAATCAAATCACAAATGTTCAAGTCATCTCTCATTAGTTATAGTATTTGTATAAATAAATCAGCCAAAAATGTGAATTCAGTGTATGTTCTTCTGATATTGGCATATTCAGAATGCACCGAGACCATCTCAATGTCCATTTGCTATCAATGTTGCTATTGAAGTGTGGATAAAGAGGTAGATTTGAATACTGTTTACTTTCTACTTTATTTGAAAGTAGTTCTTTGTTTTATAAGTCTCTTTTTGGTTTCAAATTAATTATGGTAAAAGATGTATAGTCCATTATTTCTGTTCTATTAGGGATGCGCAGTATATTGCTATATATTAATAATATTACAGTACTAATATAATATTATTTATTTATTTATTTATTTATTTATTTACTTGTAGCATTTTTTTTTTCTTTTTTGAGTGAGCAAAAACCTAAATTATATCCTCTATACTGTATGTCACATTTTAGAGCCTTTTGTCTTTTTTTGTTGAAAACCACGAAGCACTGGCAGCTTTGCTTGCCATTTCAAATAGTTTCCTCAAGATGTACGCAGGAGAATAAAATAACGAAGACACACTGCCCTGTGTCGTCTTTGATCTCATAAACCTGACAGATGCAATTCATCTACCACTTAGAACCATGCAGTAATTCTACCTCCATCCGACTAATACACTTTAGTCCAATTAACACTCCTGCCTTTGCCTCCCTGCCGTCAAACAGGAACCTGTAGTTGTCCGAAGTGTCCGAAAGCTGAAGGGTCTAAATGAATGCCAATACTGCCTCACCTTCTAAGGCTGCGAAACCGATGGACCTAAAAAGGTGGCTGGGAACAGAGAGGTGTGTGAAGCAGGAAGATGGCATAATGGAGGTCACCAACAAAGGACTGCAGAAATAGAAGCAACAAAGCTTTTCTGCAATAGAGAGAGAGAGAGAGAAAACCAGAATACAAAGAGCAAAGGGTGAGAAAGAGAGAGAGAGAGAGAGTTTGCGGAGGGGAAAACGCTTACCATTTTACTTGTGCTATCAGAGGGAACAACAAATAGAACTGTCAGCCTCTAAGATTTCCCTCTCTATCTTAATGAAATACACTGAAGGTAATATGATGGTGGCGATAGAGCTCTCCCAAGACTCAGCTGAGAACGGTGCACTTTGATCCCCACCGTTCCTTCCACCCTCCGTCCTGTTCCTGCAGATGCGGACTGACGCATGTTCTCCATCCTGTGAAAGGCCTAACAGCAGCGAGGAAATGACACTGAGCTTAGCTATTCTCACACCTGCTCTATGACAGGCCGGAACGCGAGGATGAATCGGGCTCGTGACAGCGTAGCCACAGCTGAGAAGGCGAGGATAATAAAGGCTGATTAATACGGGGCCGTCATCGCGGCGATACAGCGAAATTTGCAGGGAGTTGATTGCACCAGCATCGCGGCTAATCGCGTCGGACGCCCTTGACTCATCACAAGCAAATGTGTTTGCACGGTGACAGCTGTAAAGGAGAGGAGGAGGTGGCTTCGTTGAAAGGGGAAAGTGAAAGTCAAAGGAGTGGGGTAATCACCTCACAACTCCAGTAACCATACGCTCAAGTTAATGGTGAGATTTACACCGATGTTTACCCTTTCTGAGTGTGTGCGTCTCCGTCTACGCTGGGCTCCGCTGGTAATGACTTTTGATGGAGCGAGCGGAGTCAAATTTGTGTTCTGAACCGACGTCACACATGGAGCTGGAGGTCGGAGGAATTGTCATTCCACTCTTGATGCAGCCCGTCCCTACGAGACATGCTGTAATTAATTGCCGGAAAAATGTTGTCCCTAAAATTGTCTCCTTGAAAGAGGCGGTTGCGTCATCGTGGCTCCGGCAGTCATGAACAAACGGCAGAGTGCTTACCTCTCACCAAAAGAATATACAATCAAAATGGCAATGAATGCATTGTGTGGAAAAACTGCTGGTGAAAAGTATTGTTAGGCTTGCTCACTTTGTCACGGCATGGCTAAGACAAATGTGCAACGCTGTTGGTAATCGAATTTTCCTACGTTTGTTTATTCTCAGCATAACTGCCAAGTTATTTCAGTCAAACAGAAATGCACTAACTAGATTGATGTGATGGAAACATTTTTGATGTAAGCATAAAAAACACCTCGTGCTTTTAAAAGAAAATGTTTTCCACATTCTTTAAAAATGTGAGGTGCAAACTCATACATCAAATTATAAGACGAGAAATGAGATGACAGAAAACTTTGCAACAGGGCATCCAGGTGTTTAGGTTAGTGAAATGTAGAAAGGTGTAGACAACAAAATGTTATTAATAGGAATATCCTATGAATTTGACCACAAAACCAGTCATAAGTAGCACGGGTATAATTTGGTAGCAATAGCCAACAATACATTGTATGGGTCAAAATTATCGATTTTTCTTTTATGCCAAACATCATTAGGATAGTAAGTAAAGATCATGTTCCATGAAGATATTTTGTAAATTTTCTACCGTAAATATATCAAAACTTTATTTGTGATTAGCAATATGCATTGCTAAGGAATTAATTTGGACAACTTTAAAGGCGATTTTCTCAATATTTCGATTTTTTTGCACCCTCAGATTCCAGATGTTCAAATAGATATATCTGGGCCAAATATTTTCCTAACAAACCATACATAAATGGAAAGCTTATTTATTCAGCTTTCAGATGATGTATACATCTCAATTTCAAACAATTGACCCTTATGACTGGTTTTGTGGTCCTGGGTCACATATACGGACAAGGTATCTTCGATAATGTATTCTGTTACTTAAGTTTCCTATATCAAATAATGACAATTATGATAAAATTGCATAACAGCTAATTTTACAACAGAGCATCCATGAAATTACACTACACTTTTCTGAAAGTTTACAACCCAGTCTCTTGTTTTGGATATCAAAATAAACATGCAAAAGGTCAGTATGGCGGACACCAGGCGGGGATGTGCCATTCCTAGACCAGAATAAAGCACTAGCTTCAGTGCCAAGCTGTAATCCTCTTTAATTTGTTTTCAGATCAGGCTTTGGAAACAGCAGCCCGCGCTCAGTACTGCGCACTCAGAAGAATGTGGGCAGGGACAGCTGTCTTCTCTTCCGGCGCTGTTTAATACAGGTTTTCTCCATGCTTTGCCACCTCAGGCCTCCGCTCTGATGAATAATTCTTGCTGGGGTGGAAACAGTATTCTTTACCAGTCATTTTGAGAGGGCTACTGTGCCACTATCACATGTTGTTCAGTGGTCCGCTCGGGCTTGTTATTTGCAATCTGAAAAGAGGGGGCTGCAGCCACCCGGATTAGTATGCATGTGAGCTGCATTTCACATAAAAAAATACAAATAAATAAATAAAATAACATAAAAAAGGCAGCAATTGAGTTTGAGGCTCGCTTGTCTGTCCTTCATTTGATAGTTAAGGTCGAGCTATAAAAAGACAGAAAGATTAAAAAAGCCCCTTTCCGTTTTGCTTCTGACACTGTTGTGCTAGATGCAGGTGATTTGTATCCATGAGCGCTGGCTCTCCATACAACGTTATTTTAATATTGCTTTTGTTCCCCGAATGTTCGAGCAAAGGCATAATTCTATTGAAATGATGAAGCACATCTTGAGAGACAGAGGGGGTTTAAAATGCACTGAAACAAAGCATGCAGGCAGAAGGTTGGCAACGCAGGCAGGGTGGCTGGCAGTCTTTTAATCCATGGCGCTGCAGTGATAAATCGCCACGCGCGTTTCATTTTTATCCTTCTCACCAGTTGTCTGGCCCCTGAGTAATGAGCAGCCCTGGGTCTTCTCTCAGACCCTTAGATATAATGTCCAAACGGGGGATTAGTGAGTCGCCTGGGCTGCGAATTGAGTGGGAAAGTGCTGCTCGAGGTGCCAGGTGAATGTTTAGAGGCCGCTCTCCCGCAGATCCCAAGCACAGCTACCCAGCGTTGGGGAAAAGTGGTATATGGCGAGCAGGGGCAAGGGCGTGGAGGTTTCTGCACACAAGGACGCTGTGTCCTCTGCTAAGTAGGGAGTGACACTGAGCCCTGAATTCCTGTGCATTTTATATGGACTTCCAACCATCTCAAACAATGGGAAACAGATTAGCTGTTGTTAGGCAGCTGAACTTTGCCTGACCCAGGTCGGTTGCTGGTGTACGCGCACATCTTTTCAACGCTGATGAAAAGTGTTAAAAAGTTAAAACGGGTCAGTGATGCAGCTCATTTAATTCTGATGTTGTTTATGCTGTTGTTTCCCTGAGAAAAGTTTATCTGAAGAGATGGAGAAAATGTGTCATGAATAACAAATGTACTTACTGTCTTTACAATTTAGCTACTATTTGTCTGATTTAACTGGAAAACACTGAGATGCTAAAAGTGCTGTAGACTGGAATCCAAAAGTTTGGGTTTGTTGTTTATGAATTTAGTCTCTTATGCTCACCAAGGCTGCATTAATGTAATCAAAAAATACTGTAAAAACATTAACATTGTGAAATATTACTACAGTTTATTACAATATTGCAGTTTTCTATTTTTTTATATATTTAAAATGTAATTTATTCCAGTGATTTTTTCAGCAGCCATTATTCCTTTGTCACATGTTCCTTCAGAAATAATTTTTCAATTGCTAACATCCTTTTGTCCAATCTCTAGTCACATTTTCAAAACTCTAAACACAATTAGCACAACATCCGTCTGTTGTGACCATACCATTAACAGAATTCATGTTGTTTTCACACAATATGCAGTCAATAACCATGTTTCTAAAATGCTTACATTTTCTTTTCATACAAGCTTACCCAAAACCAAAATCATGGATGTTTTTAGTCTTATTTACAAATGCTTAAACACAGCATGTCAGAAATGAAGACCTAATGTTCCAAACCTTAAATCTAGTATAAAGCTTCTACTAACAACAGCAGCTCAAAAGTATTGAAAAAATCTCTATATATAAAATATTGTAACAACTGATAAGCATTTTTAAGTAACAGATCACTGAAATATTTAGAAATAGCTGATTCCAGTCTCAGTTGGAGGAATAGTCTGGTTTTGAAGCTTATTCCATTACATCAACAACATAGAGTAAAAAATACCTCTTTGAATTGTGTTTGTGGATGCAGAACAACACAGAATCAGAGAGAGAGAGATAAGTAGTTGGATCAGAAAAAGGGAGAAGAGGTATGGGAGAGAAGTGAGAATGTGTGTTGGACTGTGCATTTTTATGTTTGTTTGTTTGTTTGTTTTTTCCCACATGTGGAACCTATGAAAGCTTATTCCTGCCATGGAATATAAAGGGTAAGGGTAATTGTGACTTTATCTCAGAATTCTGTCTTTTGTCTTGCAATTGTGAATTTACAGTATCTCACAATTCTGATAAAATCTGAATTGCAAGGCATAAACTTGCAATTCCAATAATAGAAGTTCGAATTGTGAGATAAAAAGGTCACAGTTACTGTTTTTACTTTTTTATTCTGTGACGGAAACAAGCTTGCATAGTAACCAAAGGCCATGTATGTTGGAATTTTTGTTGATCACTGGCATCAGCTACCATGGGGGGCACCATCCACATCCAACCACCAATCACTGAAAAGCAATTTCAATCAAGGTTCCAATTGAATTTCTGCATAGGGGACCCTATTTTTTTTCTATTGTACATTCTATAAAGTAATGACTCATTCAGTTTTAGATAGTATGTTGCCTAGAATGAACACATTCAATGCTTAGAAATGTAAAATGGGTTTCAGTTGAAGGTAAACTGAAGGCTAAATTACAAAAAACAATGGATTTTTATATTGTCTATTATATGAAGGTAGAATTGAAACATTACAAGTAATGCAGTTTTTGTAAAGCCATCAACTATATATAGTCAATCAAAGCACAGTGACTGTCAAAATACTAACTATTTTGACAGTCACTGTGCTTTGATTGACTATATGTTTCTGTTGGATAGAAATTAGTGCTAATGTTTTGACCGAATGACTCGATTTTGAATCGGGTTTGCTGTGTTTTGATAGAGTTAGTATATGTAGAAAAATGTATTCAGCATTTTGAAATGTAGGGTTTGTATTTATTTAACAAAATGCGGTTTTGGCCAGAAAATTAACTATTTGGCTAAATGTGTGATGTAGGTGTGTTGCTGTGTTAAGAGTTTAGAAAAAGTACTTTAACTATTGGTAGACGCTTGTTAGCAATTGAAAAAAAACTGTGATATGCTGCTTTGAGAAACATTCAAGAAACATTTCGTATTATTATCAATGTTAAAAACAGTTGATCTGCTTAATAGTTTTGTGGAATCTGTGATTCCTTGTGATTCCTAATGATAGAGTTTTGTATTAATTTACGTTTTAAATATTTTAAAATAATTTAATACAGTTTGAAAAAAAATCAACAATACACGTGTGCAACATATCTTTAGTTGCTGGTAAATCACCATATTCCATGTGTTTTATCTTCAGACGTTGTTGGCATTTGCCATCCCCCACCCCACCCCCAGATCACAAATGTTTCTGTTCCAATATATATGACAAATGTAGCTTTTTATTAAATGTCAAAATTTCTTATAGAGAAAAGCCTTTAAATGCAGCCATGGTTAAAACTAGAGCACAGAAGGACTTATCCTTCAGCCTGTCCATATTGCCTGTCATTTAACAGATCGATGGAAGCAGCACTGTCAGTAATCTTTTCCTGTGTGTGTGGCTGTAGACAGCAGATTATATGCTCTAGTGTTTGGCTACGTCAGTGTCCTGCCTTCCCCGTAAGAAGTCACTGAACAAGCCAGCCACAGCAGTGGAAGAGTACTGTTTTCTGTTTTTCAGATGTATTGTGCTGTTCTGATTTAAACATAATGAGTGTACTGACAGTGCCTTAACAGACTGTTTCCTGTTAGGAAGAAGCTTTTTTTTGTATTTTTGAGCTTTGCCATTTGGCAGAGACAAAGCGAAGACAGAACATTATGATGATTGAATCAAGACATAGCACAAGATGGATTTGAACCTATTTTTTTCCTGTATGAGCACCAAAACTCAACATGTCTGTTACATGTGCAGTAATAGTAGTTGGTCACAGCTTTTATACTAAGAAACATGTTAGCTACTGTACTGAATAGACCGCTGAATAGGATTGAGACACCACATTACTTTGAACATTTATTTGAACAGTACAGATCTCTAGTTTCATTCAAACCTGCATATCCCACATGAGCTCAGTGGCTCACAATATCTGTAGCATTTGTTGTAACCACTAAACCTACTGTACACACTGACTTTTTGAAACACTTCCCTGCTAAATGGGATCAGGGCATGACACCGGTTTGATTCTACATGTTGCATTTATGCTTACTGTTAAGCCACAGTTCCAATACTGTATGTAAAAAGCTTGTTTAGACTACCAAATGAGTTTGAGTCTTCCCTCAATGGCAAATATTACACACACAGAATTGTTACTGAGCTCTGTCAATCAATCATAATAATTTGATTTCTTTTTAGCATTAACTGACACAAATACAGATCGTGTGAGGGGTTTACGTGCCTGAAGTGCCACTTCACACATCTGTCTATCTGTCTTTGTACTGTGATGAGGGAGACATTTCATTTTGAGGGTCGCTTGACAGAGAAAAGAGTTTGTGGATAGAGAGACAACAATGCAAAGGACCACTCACTGGAGAGGTTCACTCCATAAGGCCAAGAACAGAGAAGCGCATGTTTGACTTTGATAGATGGACTCTACTATTTATGCTCTTGCATTGTCTGGAAACTCTCTCCAGATTGACAATGCAGCGGCCACTTTTCCATTCCATCCTTGTCTCCTTCATATCGGTGGCCGCTGTTGCTCATGTGACCTGATTGAACATACAAACCATGATTGATCTTAGAGGTTAGCCAAACAACTGCCTCGCTCTGCTACAAGGACCTTCCACCCTGGCCGGTAGTCGGGATTTAGCTGGCAGCAAAGGTTGTGTTTACCTTATTAACACAGATTGAAATATCTATTTGCTAGCCAGTGCTATTCAATCTTTATCAGGGTTTCTTTTGAGAGCTGTTGGATGTCCTTCTTGGTTTGACTGAATTGAATAAGGAAAAATTGTGTAACATAATTTTTAGTCATTATTCCAGTACAATTGACAGTAGTTCCCCAGTGATTTCCCAGTAACAAGCTACCTTTTCAAACAAATAGCAATTTAGCATGAATAAACTCTACATTGTTTTTTTTTTTATTCTTTTTTTTTTGTGTGCATTACAACTGAGCAAGCCAATAATGAGACATTTTCTCCTGAACTTGGACTATTAGATTTATGCTAGTGAATCAGTTTGTTCGAATTATTTGTTTAAATGAATCAAAATGAAACAATTCAGTGATTTATTTATTATTTTATTTATTTATTTATTTTTATTATCATTTTTTTTTGCTACTTTAGGACTAGTGTATATTTTAATGTGTTGAATTTTCTTGTTACACTAATTGAGACCCTTTTGTTTCTGTTCTAGAATTTTTTGTACAAATTTTTATTATTATTTATAATACATATTTTAATTAATATTTAATTTATACTTCTCTTTAATTTATGCACTTAATTGATGTGCCTAATTATCAATTGTAGGATTATTTATTAATGTTTATTAAAAAAAATTTGTATAGTCATGCTGCCCTGCAAAACATTTTTTTTTCCATTTAGAAATTCCAGAATGTGCTTATACAGTGGTAATATTTACTGAATCCAGCATTGACTGAAATATACATTATATTCTTTGTATACATAAGCAATATTTATTTTTGTATTGTCTTTTGCAGGTTCAGTATGATGAAGCTAAAATAAACCAAATTGAAATGAATTGTGCATAAACATAACTGACTAAGGAATAGGCACATCTAAAAATCATAAGATTTTTGAAGTTTCTGAGCTTTTGTTCAAAGTACATCACGGATCAGAATTAAAAATCAAAATAAAATAAATGATTTGTGTATGTTTGTATGTGTGCGTGAATATGTGTGTCTCTTTTAAATTGCTGTGTACTGGCATCTGAAAACAAGGCTTAATTTTCATGAATGCAGGCATGAATGTGTGTTAATGAATACAGATGATCCATCAAAGTTGATGTTGAGGAGCCTGTATCATCACAATCCACAGGGAAACGAGAGTGGATTTTGCTTCATTTCCATCGATTATGTGATCATAATTGCATAACCTATAAAGCGATTTTCACTGTGTAGGCTGCATGCATGAGGCACATGCAAATGTCATCTCCTCTCACAGATGGGTTCTCTAAAAATATCTTTATGTCTGTTTTTGATGGAATGCAGAAATGTCATAAACGCATTTCACAATTGCCTACCTGCCATAAGGGAACATTTCTGGAGCTTTTGACCTGAGCTTGAAGGTTTTTTATATAATGGCAGTGCAGTTATTGTAAGAATTAGCAGATCTGGGGTTGGCTTGAATTTTATATGTTGTAAAAATATCTGGAAATCAAGTACACTTCTATCTATCTGTCTGTCTGTCTGTGTTTATAAGCATATATTTCTGTATTGACAGACAGTATGTCTGTTGCCTGAACGGAAATTTGTAGGTCATGCATAAATCCATACACAAGATAAATCCTTTGCAAATATAGGCTAATACAGCTGTTTATTTCCCTAAAGTCCTGATTTTAACTAAGCTGTATGACTCATGACCACTGATGAGAGCTCAAGGCCACATTCAAGTTAGGTTAAATGTTATCTTGTTAACTTCTCTTGCCAGTGATTGTTGTGCCTACAGACTTCCGAATTCAAATAATTTCCGCCATCATTTAATGATATTGTAGGCTGGATTCTGAACAAATCAGGTTTGTGAACATTTCATGTGCCATAATAAATGTGAGGGCATTACTGTTTGCATGTCAGTTGAGCGCTATAACTTTAAATTAACAGCGTACAAACATGCTGACTCCCCCCTTTTAGGACCTTGGCAGAGCTCAGCATATTTAGGTCCAACTTGCATTTTGCAAAGAATAAAAAAAAGACAATCTGGAACGCAGATGCAGA
>NW_015662167.1:3574372-3608070 GCF_001515625.1 Sinocyclocheilus rhinocerous | reverse complement strand
GGGTTTGCTGTGTTTTGATAGAGTTAGTATATGTAGAAAAATGTATTCAGCATTTTGAAATGTAGGGTTTGTATTTATTTAACAAAATGCGGTTTTGGCCAGAAAATTAACTATTTGGCTAAATGTGTGATGTAGGTGTGTTGCTGTGTTAAGAGTTTAGAAAAAGTACTTTAACTATTGGTAGACGCTTGTTAGCAATTGAAAAAAAACTGTGATATGCTGCTTTGAGAAACATTCAAGAAACATTTCGTATTATTATCAATGTTAAAAACAGTTGATCTGCTTAATAGTTTTGTGGAATCTGTGATTCCTTGTGATTCCTAATGATAGAGTTTTGTATTAATTTACGTTTTAAATATTTTAAAATAATTTAATACAGTTTGAAAAAAAATCAACAATACACGTGTGCAACATATCTTTAGTTGCTGGTAAATCACCATATTCCATGTGTTTTATCTTCAGACGTTGTTGGCATTTGCCATCCCCCACCCCACCCCCAGATCACAAATGTTTCTGTTCCAATATATATGACAAATGTAGCTTTTTATTAAATGTCAAAATTTCTTATAGAGAAAAGCCTTTAAATGCAGCCATGGTTAAAACTAGAGCACAGAAGGACTTATCCTTCAGCCTGTCCATATTGCCTGTCATTTAACAGATCGATGGAAGCAGCACTGTCAGTAATCTTTTCCTGTGTGTGTGGCTGTAGACAGCAGATTATATGCTCTAGTGTTTGGCTACGTCAGTGTCCTGCCTTCCCCGTAAGAAGTCACTGAACAAGCCAGCCACAGCAGTGGAAGAGTACTGTTTTCTGTTTTTCAGATGTATTGTGCTGTTCTGATTTAAACATAATGAGTGTACTGACAGTGCCTTAACAGACTGTTTCCTGTTAGGAAGAAGCTTTTTTTTGTATTTTTGAGCTTTGCCATTTGGCAGAGACAAAGCGAAGACAGAACATTATGATGATTGAATCAAGACATAGCACAAGATGGATTTGAACCTATTTTTTTCCTGTATGAGCACCAAAACTCAACATGTCTGTTACATGTGCAGTAATAGTAGTTGGTCACAGCTTTTATACTAAGAAACATGTTAGCTACTGTACTGAATAGACCGCTGAATAGGATTGAGACACCACATTACTTTGAACATTTATTTGAACAGTACAGATCTCTAGTTTCATTCAAACCTGCATATCCCACATGAGCTCAGTGGCTCACAATATCTGTAGCATTTGTTGTAACCACTAAACCTACTGTACACACTGACTTTTTGAAACACTTCCCTGCTAAATGGGATCAGGGCATGACACCGGTTTGATTCTACATGTTGCATTTATGCTTACTGTTAAGCCACAGTTCCAATACTGTATGTAAAAAGCTTGTTTAGACTACCAAATGAGTTTGAGTCTTCCCTCAATGGCAAATATTACACACACAGAATTGTTACTGAGCTCTGTCAATCAATCATAATAATTTGATTTCTTTTTAGCATTAACTGACACAAATACAGATCGTGTGAGGGGTTTACGTGCCTGAAGTGCCACTTCACACATCTGTCTATCTGTCTTTGTACTGTGATGAGGGAGACATTTCATTTTGAGGGTCGCTTGACAGAGAAAAGAGTTTGTGGATAGAGAGACAACAATGCAAAGGACCACTCACTGGAGAGGTTCACTCCATAAGGCCAAGAACAGAGAAGCGCATGTTTGACTTTGATAGATGGACTCTACTATTTATGCTCTTGCATTGTCTGGAAACTCTCTCCAGATTGACAATGCAGCGGCCACTTTTCCATTCCATCCTTGTCTCCTTCATATCGGTGGCCGCTGTTGCTCATGTGACCTGATTGAACATACAAACCATGATTGATCTTAGAGGTTAGCCAAACAACTGCCTCGCTCTGCTACAAGGATCTTCCACCCTGGCCGGTAGTCGGGATTTAGCTGGCAGCAAAGGTTGTGTTTACCTTATTAACACAGATTGAAATATCTATTTGCTAGCCAGTGCTATTCAATCTTTATCAGGGTTTCTTTTGAGAGCTGTTGGATGTCCTTCTTGGTTTGACTGAATTGAATAAGGAAAAATTGTGTAACATAATTTTTAGTCATTATTCCAGTACAATTGACAGTAGTTCCCCAGTGATTTCCCAGTAACAAGCTACCTTTTCAAACAAATAGCAATTTAGCATGAATAAACTCTACATTGTTTTTTTTTTTATTCTTTTTTTTTTGTGTGCATTACAACTGAGCAAGCCAATAATGAGACATTTTCTCCTGAACTTGGACTATTAGATTTATGCTAGTGAATCAGTTTGTTCGAATTATTTGTTTAAATGAATCAAAATGAAACAATTCAGTGATTTATTTATTATTTTATTTATTTATTTATTTTTATTATCATTTTTTTTTGCTACTTTAGGACTAGTGTATATTTTAATGTGTTGAATTTTCTTGTTACACTAATTGAGACCCTTTTGTTTCTGTTCTAGAATTTTTTGTACAAATTTTTATTATTATTTATAATACATATTTTAATTAATATTTAATTTATACTTCTCTTTAATTTATGCACTTAATTGATGTGCCTAATTATCAATTGTAGGATTATTTATTAATGTTTATTAAAAAAAATTTGTATAGTCATGCTGCCCTGCAAAACATTTTTTTTTCCATTTAGAAATTCCAGAATGTGCTTATACAGTGGTAATATTTACTGAATCCAGCATTGACTGAAATATACATTATATTCTTTGTATACATAAGCAATATTTATTTTTGTATTGTCTTTTGCAGGTTCAGTATGATGAAGCTAAAATAAACCAAATTGAAATGAATTGTGCATAAACATAACTGACTAAGGAATAGGCACATCTAAAAATCATAAGATTTTTGAAGTTTCTGAGCTTTTGTTCAAAGTACATCACGGATCAGAATTAAAAATCAAAATAAAATAAATGATTTGTGTATGTTTGTATGTGTGCGTGAATATGTGTGTCTCTTTTAAATTGCTGTGTACTGGCATCTGAAAACAAGGCTTAATTTTCATGAATGCAGGCATGAATGTGTGTTAATGAATACAGATGATCCATCAAAGTTGATGTTGAGGAGCCTGTATCATCACAATCCACAGGGAAACGAGAGTGGATTTTGCTTCATTTCCATCGATTATGTGATCATAATTGCATAACCTATAAAGCGATTTTCACTGTGTAGGCTGCATGCATGAGGCACATGCAAATGTCATCTCCTCTCACAGATGGGTTCTCTAAAAATATCTTTATGTCTGTTTTTGATGGAATGCAGAAATGTCATAAACGCATTTCACAATTGCCTACCTGCCATAAGGGAACATTTCTGGAGCTTTTGACCTGAGCTTGAAGGTTTTTTATATAATGGCAGTGCAGTTATTGTAAGAATTAGCAGATCTGGGGTTGGCTTGAATTTTATATGTTGTAAAAATATCTGGAAATCAAGTACACTTCTATCTATCTGTCTGTCTGTCTGTGTTTATAAGCATATATTTCTGTATTGACAGACAGTATGTCTGTTGCCTGAACGGAAATTTGTAGGTCATGCATAAATCCATACACAAGATAAATCCTTTGCAAATATAGGCTAATACAGCTGTTTATTTCCCTAAAGTCCTGATTTTAACTAAGCTGTATGACTCATGACCACTGATGAGAGCTCAAGGCCACATTCAAGTTAGGTTAAATGTTATCTTGTTAACTTCTCTTGCCAGTGATTGTTGTGCCTACAGACTTCCGAATTCAAATAATTTCCGCCATCATTTAATGATATTGTAGGCTGGATTCTGAACAAATCAGGTTTGTGAACATTTCATGTGCCATAATAAATGTGAGGGCATTACTGTTTGCATGTCAGTTGAGCGCTATAACTTTAAATTAACAGCGTACAAACATGCTGACTCCCCCCTTTTAGGACCTTGGCAGAGCTCAGCATATTTACGTCCAACTAACAAAAAAAGACAGAATCTGGAACGCAGAAGTCGAACTGTTGTGTCTGTCTTACTGGATGTTTTTACTGCATGTTTGCAATAAGCTGTTTATCAGTATGTCTGTTGCCTGAACGGAAATTTGTAGGTCATGCATAAATCCATACACAAGATAAATCCTTTGCAAATATAGGCTAATACAGCTGTTTATTTCCCTAAAGTCCTGATTTTAACTAAGCTGTATGACTCATGACCACTGATGAGAGCTCAAGGCCACATTCAAGTTAGGTTAAATGTTATCTTGTTAACTTCTCTTGCCAGTGATTGTTGTGCCTACAGACTTCCGAATTCAAATAATTTCCGCCATCATTTAATGATATTGTAGGCTGGATTCTGAACAAATCAGGTTTGTGAACATTTCATGTGCCATAATAAATGTGAGGGCATTACTGTTTGCATGTCAGTTGAGCGCTATAACTTTAAATTAACAGCGTACAAACATGCTGACTCCCCCCTTTTAGGACCTTGGCAGAGCTCAGCATATTTACGTCCAAGGAATAAAAAAAGACAGAATCTGGAACGCAGAAGTCGAACTGTTGTCTCTGTCTTACTGGATGTTTGCAATAAGTTGTTTATCTGACTGGGAATACATACTCCGAATGCCGCCCGTCTGTGACCTATGCCAAAAACAGAATGTCTGATTGATTTATTGTTTAAATAAGGAGGAATGAGAGGACAACAGAAAATAAAAAGACCACAAATGACAGAACACGAGGAGTCTAGAAGACCAAGATTGTTTAACTTTTAAATATTTAACATTAGAGCTGGTTTTCACATTTGTCTGAAAGCCAGTCTCTATTATCATATTATACTTCACTTATTTTCTCTACTGTTTGCACTTTGTCTGTGTCATTGCTCTGCTAATATTGATGATTCCATATGATTTATCGTTTGTGTTTAAATTTTTCATCATTTCTAAGTCACCTTGTAAAGTATCTGCTAAATGAATAAATGAGAATGTCTGGACAACATTCTATATTCTTACTACTTGTCAAAATTAAGTTTATGGTCATTTTTCACATTGCAATTTGTAGTTTGCCTAAGAATGTGCAGACATTTACAGTAACATAACATTTAATTGTTGTATTATATAGAGAGAGTAGGACTATTTGTCACACTGGCAAGTTGTACTTAGGACAAGGGAATCTTTCAAAAAGGTCAGGCAAGTTGTCACATTTTTATAGTGCAGGTTGTTGCATTTGTTTATTGTGTTGTGATTTTTATGCTACTTATTATTATTTTTTTTTTTTAATCTGTTGGCCAAAACGCCGGTTGCCCACTATTGGAGCCTGTTGTCACAAAAGTGTCCAATTGTCCTGTTCTCTCTTGTATGATAAATTACAAATAAATACATTTGCATTTACACAACAGCAAATACAGCTATACTCCCATCTAACATGGCTGACCTTCCATAATATGGTTTACTTTTTAGTTGTTTGGGGTTGTGTACCTATGTGATAAAATGGGTTTAAAATGCTGCTGCCGGTAATTCATGACCGATTTTTCATGCTTCTTTCTGTTTTCCGATGTTTGAGAGGTGAGGGAGAACAATGTCAGCTTATTTTACACTAGATACTGTGTGTGGCCAAGTTGCATGAATACCTATTGCTTGCATAACACTTTTTCATAATTGCTTTTTGTTTACTTTGTCGGCAGAAGTCGCACTGGCAATTTATGCAAAACATCATGGGACATAGGATTATTGTGCATTAGACTCTAAAGACCAGCTTTTTGGTTTCTGGATTCTTTAAGGCAGTGGTTCCCAATCCTGGTCCTGGAGAACCCCCAACACTGCACGTTTTTGGTGTCTCTCTTATCTGACACTCACATTTGAGGTCTTGGAGTCTTCACTAATGAGCTGATGAGGTGAATCAGGTGTGTTTGAATAGGGAGACATCTAAAATGTTCAGTGTTGGGGGTTCTCCAGGACCAGGATTGGGAACCATTGCTTTAAGGCACCAGAACATACATAACATTGGCTGCATTTTTTAAAATCAAAAATACAATATTAAAAAAATAAATCATACAAAATTATAGTAATAACAACTGTTTTCTATTTTAATATATATTTGAAAATGTTAAAGAGTAGTCTTTAACGAGCTGAAAAGAGTGCATGTCACACCTCTGTTCATCAATTTGCACTGACCACCAATAGTTGTTCACATAAAATTCAAGGCATTGATGTTTACCTACAAAACAACCTCTCTGCACACCTTTATCTAAATTCACTACTTCAGAAATATGTGGCCTCCAGAAGCTTGTGTTTGTGCCAAAGAGGCACAAAATCGCTTTTGCAAACTTTTACCTTAACTGTTCCCTGCTGGTGGAATGACCTGCCCAGCTCGATCCAAGCTTCTTCAAGAAATGACTAAAGACACATCTACACTTGACGCTCTAACACTAGCACACTCTATTTCAATGATATCTACTTTTCTTTGTATTTATAAAAAAAAAAAACTTGTCCCTCTAACACTGGCATTCTCTATTCTTTTTCTGTTCTGTCCACATGTTTTCTTTTTATTTATTTAAAAATAATAATACTGATAATAACTTGACCCTCTAACACTAGCTCTCCATTCGCTTTGAAAAAGAGCATTTGCTAAATGATTAAATGTAAATGTAATGCAATGTAAATGTATTTCAGTGATGGCAAAGCTGAATGTTCAGCATCATTACTCCAGTCTTCAGTGTCACATGACCCTTCAGAAATCAATAATTCTAATTATTATCAGTGTTGAAAACATTTGTGTTGCTTAACATTTTGTGTAGAGTTATGCTGCTTAATATTTTTCTGGACACTATGATACATTATTTCAGGATTCTTTGATGAATAGAAAGCTCAAAAAACAGTTTTTATTTGAAATTGAAATCCTTTGTAACCTTATAAATTCCTTTACTGTCACTTTACTGTCAGTTTAAAGGGTTAGTTTACCCAAAAATAAAAATACTGTTATTAATTACTCACCCTCATGCCGTTCAAAACCCGTAAGACCTCCGTTCATCTTCGGAACACAAATTAAGATATTTTTGATGAGTTCTGAGAGCTCTCTGACTCTCCCATAGACAGCAATGTAATTACCACGATCAAGGTCCAGAAACGTAGCAAGCAGTTTGGTAAAATAATCCATGTGACATCAGGGGTTCAACCGTAATTTTACGAAGCTACGAGAATACTTTTTGTGCGCAAAGAAAACAAAAATAATGACTTTATTCAAAAATTTGTCTCCTCCGCGTCATGCGGATACGTTGTATTCGTTCAAATCAAAGTGTAAACAACGTAGAAAACGTATCCGTGTGAAGCAGCTGACACAGAACAGCATACGCTGTTTACGTTCTGTGGATATTCTCCAAAATGGCACCAGGGTGACATTGGAGACAAATTGTTGAATAAAGTCGTTATTTTTGTTTTCTTTGCATACAAAAAGTATTCTCGTAGCTTCGTAAAATTACGGTTGAACCCCTGATATCTCCTTGCTACGTTTCTGGACCTTGATCGTGGTAATTACATTGCTGTCTATGGGAGAGTCAGAGAGCTCTCAGAACTCATCAAAAATATCTTAATTTGTGTTCCGAAGATGAACGGAGGTCTTACGGGTTTAGAACAACATGAGGGTGAGTAATTAATGACATAATTTTCATTTTTGGGTGAACTAACCCTTTAATGCATATTGCTGAAGATTTTTTAAAATTTTTTTTAGAAAAACTTTGGAACTGTATAGAATAGTATTTTTTAATACATTTATTTATTTTAAAGAACTAGAGCATAAAAGTTATTTCTACCACTATCAAGCTCTAAACCTTTAAGAGTATTTCTAAAGAGTATAAAGGTTATCCTCTTCATCATGGCAGTATATGAGATCTAGAAATCAGTTGTATCCATATAAACCTCATCCAGACCAGCTGCAGCAGGTACCAGGGCATCTGGTAAACTTGGCCGGGCTCTCCCCACAATCCCTAACGCCCCGGCACTCCAAGCGCCAGAGTAGGAGAGATAATGTCGACAGCCCACAGCAATTAAAACCCTTGAGTCTAGAAGCAGCTGATATGGGCTCCTGATTGCTGTCTATTCTGTCGTGCATAGGGAGGAAGTAGATTAGAGATGTGTCATGCATCCCTAAGCCTAACACTCTCTGGGCTCGAGCGTGTCATTAAACAGTAAATCATTCTGATTGAACATGCATCATCTCATAGCAACTTCATGACAAACCTAGTCCCAGCTCCAGGAGGCAGATCATCTTTTTAAGCAGCATAAATCAGCTGCCATCCACGTTCATCATTCACAAATCCTCTTTTAATGCTCGCAGTTCCCACTCTCTTCAAACTAAACCCTTGCATATTAAAGCCTATTCAACACATGAGGCACACGCTCCTGGCTTCATCAGCCATTAAGGTAATATTAATGATTGGTTTGCCACTCTGTCTGAGATTATCTTAAAGCAATGTTTCAGGTTCAAAACAAACTCTATTGACAGCTTTTGCAGCATAATGTTGATTATTGCACAAAATAATTTTGACATGTATTCTTTTTTTTTCTTGAGGTGAAATTATTATTATTATTATTATTATTAATGAATATGTAAATGTAAGTTTCCCTGTATTATTTATTGTTATATTGCATTTTCCATTTTTTAAATATATATTATTTTATTGTATTATTAATTGAAGGCTTTTTAAAGTGCATAATAGACTTATAGCTTTTTCAAGGTCTTTTAGACATCATTTGAGTTTTTACCCCATTTTATTTTATTTTATTTTATTTTATTTTTGGCCAACGGATATAATGTTTAAGTTTTCTTACTCTACATTTAAAAACTATGTATTTTCATGTTTATTTGGCCCTTTGTACTTCAATATAAGTGTGTTCCTGTAACCATTTTATGTTTAAACTCAAATAATGTTCTATAATAATCAACATTATGCTACAAAAGAGCTTAACTATAAAAAAAAAATGGTGAGAAGATGACTCATCCACAAACGCCACCTCAGCGTGCTAGATGCCCAGGCACGTGAGGCAGCGATCGTGACCATCACCCGGCGCCAGGTACCGCACCCAGAAACACACGGGTGGTAAGACATCTTTAAAAAGACGCGTCTTCAAAAAGACGTTCCACCCGTGAAGCTCTTTTAGTATGGAAATTGCTCTTTCAGTGTGCTGAAGCGCACAGGGGAGATGGCCGTCTGCAACACACACAGGGGTAGTGCAGCCTGTTGTGTGCAACCCACTCGACACGGGAAACCACCACCGCTGAAGCGCCGTACCGCCAACACGAAGAGCTCTCCAAGAGCGCGCTGAACTCGTTCAGTCTTCTTCTCTCAGTAGAGTAGTCAGGAGCAGAACGATGTGATCGCTCGGCTCCTCAGCGAAAAGCTGAATATGCGCTGCATCTGCTGCCTACTTATACTCACGCTGTGATCAGCAGCAGCTGGATGCAATAATCGCATGCCAATGTGCATTGGCTCGTTTAGTTTACACTCGAAGTGGATTGGTCTCTCTAAGCGAGATCCCAATTTCGTCGGTCATCCGACGTGACGTCGAGAGTGACCGACTGAAAGGGAACAGCTATTCTCTGTGGCTGAATGATGCTTGGCATGATTGCACATTTTTGTTCTGCGTCTCTAATTGGCTGTTAAACAATACTGCTTCAGAAATCTGAAGTGCAGTAATAAATGTATGTAGATTGTGTGGGCATCTAAAATCTGATGCATTTCAAAAAATAAAGCTGATTTGTTTTAGTTTGTTTAACTTGTGCTTACAAGGAACTACATGTCATTACAAGGAACCTATATTAACACACTACATGCAATCAGCATGACAAGGATGGAAGAGTTGAACTGCTGTAACAAACACAAGATTAGGCTTCTAGGAACTAATTAATGTCAATCACTGGTATGATTAATTGGTTTTAGTAATAACCTTATACAAATAACAATTTTCCAGGTGCACATTGGTTTCTAATCTTGAATTTTAATAGTTATATTTATATAAGTGCTAAAAATCACAGCGACAGTGATTTGATTAAAGTGCCTTTTATTTATCTGGCCACTATAATCACTTAATTAAGTTGGAAAGCTTTGTGCATAATTGCTGGTCTCTTGAATAATTGTAGTTACCTAATAGGGGGGAAAAAACAATTGTCTCTGCAAACTGAAGTAACTCTTTGTGTATAAGATCTCGTTTGCCTGTTGTTTCCTCAAACTGCTGAAAGGTGTGTGTTTATGAAGTTGGAGTGTTCTTCTTTAGGTCTTCCCTCCAGTTGCCAAAATGGCAACAGAACAAGAGGCAATCAAGAAATATATTTACAGTATCAGCTGCTGCTCTTCTGAAGGGTTTTTAATTGCCTAGTGAGACAAATTATCTCCTATTCTTGAATTAGGTGTGAAAGCTGAAGAGGGACACTCAGTGTTTGGATAGATTTAACCAATGAACATGCAGACCATTTTATTTGCTTTTAAAAGAGCTTTAAAAGCATGATTTCATGATTGTTGAACTGTTGCTCTCGGTGTATAAAGTTTACTTTTCAGGAGATTTTTTTTTGTGACATGAAATGTAATTTTTTTTTATTTGTTTATTATTAAATGGTGAATTTTAATACATTTATATTAAGTTACAATTTATAATATATTAGTATGTAATTTATGCACTACTGGTCAAAAGTTTGAAATCATTGTTTTTTTCTTCTGTTTTTGAAAAAAAAAAAAACGTATCTTATGCACATCTGAAAAAAGTATAGTAAAAACTGTGTACTATCTGTGTTGGTAGTGTATCACAGTTTCCACAAAATATTAAGCTGCACAACTGTTTTAAAAATGGTCTTGGACACAATATCATATTTAAAGGAGTCGGCATCACAATATTTATATAAAGACCACCATTTTTTTTTTATCAAACTTTGTTAATTATGAAGTTTGAAATCATTGTTTTTTTCTTCTGTTTTTGAAAAAAAAAAAAACGTATCTTATGCACATCTGAAAAAAGTATAGTAAAAACTGTGTACTATCTGTGTTGGTAGTGTATCACAGTTTCCACAAAATATTAAGCTGCACAACTGTTTTTAGCACTGATAATAATAAGAAATGTTTCTTGAGCAGCAAATCAGCATATTATTGTGATTTCTGAAGGATCGTGTGATACTGAAGACTGGAGTAAGGCTGCTGAAAATTTAGCTTTGCCATCACAGCAATAAATTAAAATATTTTAAAATAGAAAACAGTTATTTAATATTGCACAATATTACCGTTTTCACTCTTTTTAATCAAATAAGTACAGCCTTGGTGAGCGTACGAACTTAAACAAACTTAACATTTAAGTTAACATTTAAAATCCATTAAATCTCTGTACTTACTGATGACTTTGGTCTCTCTTCCTTATCTTTCTCTCACAACAGTTTCTTGGCTTCACACAACAGTGTGTCCTGAATTAGATTTAAAATGCACGCTCGCCGGAGCGCCTGCTTCTAAAATACACAGAGGAACAAGGAGCATCTCTAAATCTTCTCTAGAACAACATGTCTGAGCTTTAAGGGCCATGTGGCCTTGCTGCTTAATGTGTCTCAAGGCTTTGTTCCAGAGATGCTTTCTCAGCATAAATACACACATTTCATCTATTCCCTTTTTTCCCGAGAGGAACAACAGGGCTGCTTTGTTCCACCCTATTTTCTCCTGTGAGGTACCATGAAAGTGCTTAAAAATGTCTGTGACACCACAAATCAGCGGGCTGTTTATCCCACTTATGATATAGCAGAGAGGAACGCTTGTAGACAACAAAGTCGGCCATTCCTCTCTTCCTGGAGACATTTGCTTCGCCATTGATGCCTGGGAAAGCCATTACCATTAATCACACCAAAGAATTACACGGCGCGCAGTCCAGCCCGGTCCATCTCGCAGTTGTGTTTAGATTTCTTGTTGTGCAGATTACTGTTATTAATGGCAGAAAGGCCGCTTTGCAAACTCTCATTAGATGTTATTTTAATGGTGAGACTGATGGATTAAGATGCGGCAGAGGCCATGCTTGCTTCTACAACCAGTTAATACGAGCCAATTACTGCGACGCGTTTGCCGGCCTTAAGGTTTTTTTTTTGTTTTTTTCCCAGTGATAGTCAACTCAGTTCCGGTTCATTTCTGATGATTTTAGCACTTGTACACTCAGCATTTTTCTACGTAGTCCATGCTATACTTAGCCGTCGCTTCAGATCCAAACTGCTTTCCTGAGGCGATCCATGAGCAGCTGGGTTTTTTTTTATTCATTTGTTACTCAGTACTTGGTGATATGTTTTTTATGAGACATTGCAGCAGCTTCATGTCAGCCCCGTGCTCCATCTCTCCAGACATTTAAGGCGCCGTTTTAACACTGACATACCAGGCGGCACAGGAACTGCATTAATAAATGTTAGGAGCACAGTGGAGATGTCTCACTGACATTTAGCAGTAATATCCGGCTTGGCAGAGGCTCCCATATGCATGTGGTGGTTGAAGGTGAGGAGCAGATGGAGAGTATGCAGGCTATAAACAGGTCTGTCTGACTTCCTCTGGTCAAAGGCTTATGCCACAGGGCAGATCAATACAATGCTGCAACGAGCCAGAGTAACGGAATGTACTGTAAGCCTGTTCAGTGGATTTTAGCTCAGTTAAAGCTCAGCTCAACACATGAGCGGGCATAGTAGTCCAGCGGTATTAGATATGTTCAGCCTTCAAAGCTTCAGTTATTCTAATCATTTATGACGGCTTCCTGTAGCCCCAGACTAGACGCCTACAGACCACCTTTTTGCACATAAAACTGAAAGCGCTCCAATTGGATTACCTAAATAGTAATGCTATTTTCTTATATAATTTTTTTTCCTTCTTATTAAACAAAGTTTTAATTTCCAAAATATTGTCAAGATTTTGACATTTTACTACCTATACTAGTCCGTTGGTCATATGGCACACAAAACACAGGAGTTCAAAGTCGTCATCTGATTGGTTGAATTCTGCAGGATTTCTGAGAGACGTGTGTGTTGCGTTCTTTAACGTTCCACTTGGAAACAAAGATGTCATGGTGCCAAACCCCCTCATGAAGAAGAAAGCTGTAGTGTTTACAACTGTAACAATGAGCGCTTATCGGGATCAACTAAACGCTGGATTTTCAAAAGTATGTGAAATATGTAAAGTTTGCTGCAAAGACTCTTTAAAATAAGAGTTTTACACACCGGTCTGTTATTGTGGAGACATTTCCACGCAATGATGGAGCACAAACATGATGACATGATGGAGCACAAAACAAATCGTGATTGTTTGCTTTACCTGTCAGTCATATGGACTCTTGGGTGGTAGTTAGTTAGCCATTTAAAGCGGCCAATGTTCCCAGACCTTATGCTGTCAGTCTGAAGGTCAGGCTATGCGAGACTATAACTGTACTAACCTCACCCTGTCATAAAAAGGTCAAATAATTTGATAATTTAACATTTTAACATGCAAAGATTGCTGACAGCCCCAGATTATTGTTGTTCAGCATTTACTGCATGGTAAACCCATCATACTGTCTATTGTAGAACTATGTTGCAGTGACAGTAATTTCTTGATTTATGCAAGGAATGCAAAATCAGCATACAAACTCAATCAGTGGATTTTAATATATTCATTCATGTCTGTTCCGGTTTATTTGTGTTCACATAGCTTCTCTGAACATTGTCAATTAGGGCTTTTAGTCCAAAAGTGTGCACATTGGAGAAAATATTGATATATTTACATACATATTTACATATGTTTATTGATCTTTAATTTATTGATGTATTTATCTATATGTCTTTATTTATATATTTATTGATAATTATTGACCTTGACATAATCATTATGGTGTGCAGGGGTCCTTTCTATGATGATTTTTTTTTTCTCTCTGCATGTTTCTGTATGTTGGCTTGAAAAAAGACTTTGGTTTAATTTTTCTAATATTTTTAAGCAGTGAAGCAGTTTTGATAATTTGATAATCTTACTATTAAAAGATTTAATATTAAATATTATTATTACTTAATAATTAAGATTACTTAATGTTTTCTTTTCAAGAATGCAATTGTTTTAATGAGTATTTCTGTATTATGCAATGAGGGAATTTGTATCACTATGACATTTTTGACTTTGCCCCTCAAAAATATTAAAATAGATATTAATATAGAAATGTAAATATATTAGTGTATGTATGAATTGCATTTTTATTGTATTTCTGTAAAGGAATTAATAGAGAGAATTGAGAGAGTGTTTTGATACAGTGCAATAGGGGAGTCACGATGCACTGGCTTTCATAAGTCCAATAGTGAATGCCACATGAACACAAAATAAAATGTGGCTGGCCGCTTTAAATGTTGTTCAGATGGTCTCTTCCTGTCTAAGTGGGCGGTTCTTTGGCAGAATAATCTGTGAAGTGACTCATTGCCAATCAAAATCTGACTATGTGAGACCATGGGACTGGCATCAGAATTGTCTAAAAGATTCTGCAGTTGATCAGTCGAAAGAAGTTTTAAAAGTATTTTGAGGAGGTGGACACTGTTAGATTGATGGTGACTGGCTCTTTAAAATGTGCAAATGAAAAAGGAGAAAATGTTGTGGCAGAAGTGTTATAAAAAGAGGAGGCGTGGTGTCCTTATTGTACCAAGGGAAGTGAAGGTCACGTGGACATCGTCTTATACTTAGACCTCAAGGACACCTTGCTCATGCGCCAGGGAGAACTGGACCTTTGAAAAGGAGAGATGTAATGCTGAATTTATGGTAGTGGTGACAGGTGTAATTAGCATCAGGAGCTAACAAGTTGCAAGCAGCGGCAGAATGTCATTCCTGCTCTTGTTGAGCCTTTTATGAGCTTGGATATTTAGTGTTCCTGAAATTAAAGATACAGGAGATCAAATTAGAGTTTTGTGGCTTTTAGTTCATGTCTGTTACAGTAGCTTTTATCTATCTATCTATCTATCTATCTATCTGTCCGTCCGTCTGTCTATACTGTTGAAAATACACTACCATTCTGCTTTCTATTTGAATATATTTTAAAATGTAATTTATTCCTGTGATCAAAGCTCCTTCATTTTCATTTTGAAACACTTTTTAAGACCTGCGATTACAGTTTCTGATATTTAAAGTGATGATAAAGTTTGTGTTAATCTCGTCGGCTGATTCCATTTGACCTGCTTTGGTTTATTTACATTCTGGTTGTTGTACCTGTCCCTCAACTTCACATTGACAAGCTGAATCCTGCCGCCCATGGGAGCGAGTGCTCAGATTGGCAGCAGACATTTATGTGATGTGAGTTGATGCTGGTTAGGGCATGATGCTTACAGTTTGTTGACATCAGAAGGATTGAGCATTGGGGAGACCCATGTGTGACAGGATACAGGATGTGTCATCTGTCAGAGGTTCGCCGGATTGAGCTGATTTCCCAGCAGTCCAGAGCAGGTGTGAACGTATGCCCTCCTTGGTGATATGGAGACGGCCTGAGAGGGATTTAGACGGAGGTATGTGCCAAGAATAGTTTGGTTTTGAATCATTTAGCTTTACCTTACAGAATTCCAATGCGGCCTTGGGCTAAATGCTGACTGTGTCCTTCATTCGGCTGTAAACAATACGCTACATTGAGTTTTCTTGAACGCCCTCGTGTTAGCGGTCCTTCCTATCAACCTCATTAGTATTTTCATTCAAATGTGAAGACAAATCATATCGGGGGGGGGGGTTCTTGACTCTTAGTCTCCGGCACAAAGATGACGGATGGCGTTTCTGCTAGAAGGTGTTATTAGGTTGATTCAATTACAGTTGAGTCGTAGGCTGACGCGTATGATGTAACGTGTAGCAGCGAAGTAGAAATTGAACTGCCTGTGTGGTTAACCGCTACGACTTCTGGACCGAACCCCTCATCATCGCTTGGGCATAATTGGGTAATCCTGCCGTGGTCTTTCCTAAAGCTAGCTCTAGCCAGAGACTTTGTGGCTTAGCCGAGCCTGACCGCTCGCCCGTGGGCGCAGTTATTGGAGAAAAACACTCCTATTCCTAGGTCTGCCCTGTCATTCAAATATTTTGTTTGTCGGCTGTCATTTCTTGTGAAGGTTTATGAAAACTAGACCTTTCCCGGTTGGACATCGGTTAAGGGGGAAAGTGTTTGAAATATGTACTGCTCAGACCCAAGTGCACAAGTCCATGTAATGAGCTATTTTAAAATCCCTGCTCATGGCTCTTTCCGTATCAGTAAGTCACACAATATCACACCATCCTGCTCGTAGCCATTTTTCGCCCCAAAATTAGCATGCAAACACAAAGGCATATACAACCGCTCACATCTGTGATCGGGTGGGAAACTGTGTCTCATTTTAATTTCAAAAGCAGAACAATTAACAATGCAGAAAGAAAAGATCGGACAAAAGATGTATGTTACATCAGCGTGCTTTGTACAAAGCTGGTTCCAATTTACAACTTGTAATTTATTCTTTACTCTATATTGTTTAAGCATTGACCCCATAAGGATGCTATTAAAACGCTGGCAGGAGTTAATTTAGTTCATCTAGGGAAGTAGAGACAAGCACTATTCAGTGTTTTTAGACTAGTTTAAAGTTCAAAGTGTGTGTGTGTGTGTGTGTGTGTGTTTGTGTGTGTATTTGTGTAAATGTAATGAAACGTATTGTTAAATTAAATTAAACTACTGTTAAATTGTTTTGGGTTAAAGACTTGAGTAAAGACATTGTTACAAAAAGTTTCTATTTGAATTTTGTAGTTGTACTTTTGATCTATCTATCTATCTATCTATCTATCTATCTGTCTATCTGTCTGTCTGTCTGTCTGTCTGTCTCTGTCTACACACACACACACACACACACATTAATACACAAATACTAAAGTAAATCTGTTTCAGCTAGAATTAAGTGTCCCAAATCCTTTAAGTGATGATTTTCTAGCTCTTAGTATCCAAGTATCTTATTATTTTACCCTACTAAATGATTTGACATTTAAATAAAAATACCACATATGAACATACGCTTCCAATGGACCAATTTCTCCAGACTTTCAGATCTCTTTATGGACGTATGGGTGCTAAGTGGAAGGGATTTTATTTGAGAGCTTCAGCTCTTTTTAATGACCTGTAGCTCTCGAGGCTTATCCATTCAAATCTCCTCCGGCGTAAAGATCCCTTGAGCGTGATGATTAAATTAAGATTCTTTAACAAGCACATCGAGGTGCAGCTAGATCTCAGAGAGAATGCTCCACGTGTTGCATTGGCAGACCACCTTACTGTAGGAATGTATTCTCATTGACAGAAAACTGATCTGAACCACTTTTTAAAGGAATAGTTTACCCAAAAATGAAAATTTGCTGAGAATATACCCATCTAAGGTGTTGATGAGTTTGTTTCTTCATCGAAACAGATTTAGAGAAATTTAGCATTCAGTGGATCTATGAAACTTCTGCAGTAAATGGGAGCTGTTCACTTCACAAGATGTTAACTGATGGACTGTAGTTGTGTGGATTACTTGTGGAATATTGTTATGTTTTTATCAGCTCATTCTGATGGCACCAATTCACTGCAGAGGATCCATTGGTGAGCAAGTGATGTAAAGTGTAAATTTCTCAGAATCTGTTCTGATGAAGAAACAAACTCATCTACATCTTTGATGACCTGAAGTTAAATACATTTCCAGCCCATTTTCATTTTTGGGTGAACTGTACCTTTAACGGAAAAGTCCATCTGCCTGTTTCCATATGGTGCATTTAACGCATATATTGTGTGCTCGGCAATCCATCTGTGCTCTTGCTTTAGGACCCAGAAACCGACTACATTTCTAGAAGACAAAGTTTGGGAGAAAGTGATTTCTTGGGGTTCAGGCTCCATCACAGTTTGGGAATTTTAAAACTAAGTGAGGTCGCAGATCTGCTGGAATTTGTTCTTATCCTTGCTCCCTTATTTCCCTTGAGGCTTAGAGTGAGCTGCTCTGTCTTCCACTGAGATAAATGTACGGAATTGCCAAGTCAATTCTGTCAGTCTGACACAGTGATAAGGCCTTGGCCGATGCGGTGAGCAATTGAGCTGTTTTGTCTGACAAGAGCTAATTGAGACCTCAAGATAGACAGATTATTGAAAAGCACAGAATTGGTCTGGCGAATCATTTTGTTTTATGTTCCTAGAGTATTCTGAGGCGTAGTGATTTATGCTCACATTCTTGTTTGAGCAGTTGTTGTTTTGGTCATTGAGAGACTTAAAACAGTAAATGGGTTTTAGAAGGAAATGTTGTTCTAAAAGCGCTGTGGGAAATCCTCATGTTGCTGTCTGTGGTCCTGAAATTGTATTACAGCATTGTTGAAATGAAGAGTAATATCTAATGTGACATCACTATTAGGTTGAATGTAAATATGATGTAAATGTAAAACATATTTGATTGTGAAACAGCACGTCAAGGCTGCAATCGCAAGGACTCGTCAACGGTGAGATTTTCCATTGAACATGGCAATGAATACAGATTTGGGTATTATAATATTTCATTCTCCAGGTAATAATCACTCCCCTAGAGAGCTTTGAAAACCCCATGTTTCTCATTTCACATCAAAATTCAATAAATCTACTGTAGTCTATAGTCTTCAATGAAATGTGTTATCTCTTAAGGTAAATGAGGAGATTGGCAGGGATCGCTAAGGAGTTTTGTTTTAATTTGTCCCCTGCTATGAGGGACTTAATTTCCCAGCATGCACTGGCATGCAAGATTGGATATCTCCTTATGAAGTGATGTTCCAGATGAACATAAAGCATCTGCAGTTATCATTCCCTCCTTTAATGGGGATTGAATGCATACTGTGATTTGGTATAAATGCTAACAAATACAGTAAAACAAATAATCAAATGAAGTTTTCTCACATTGAGGTTCTGGATCTCCTTCCCCTTTCGCTGTCTGGAGTATTGACTGGTTAGATGGATAGACTGTGCAGTCAGTAGGATCCAGGCCACCTGCTAGGCAGATAGAGAGAGTGCTCACTAGAGCAGGATGTTCCCGTCTTTATCCTTAAGAGGCAAGAGCTCTTCCACTTGTGATTCATAGCTGTACCTAAGCATTTGATAAATGTGCTTTCAGTGTGTTGGAAATGTGATTAACTTTGTAATTATGCTCAAACGGGGAGTATTTTGTTGATTCGGAATTATCTGCATAGGTGCATGGATGCGGAAGAATTTGTTTCACATAAAATTATTTTGAAACAACACAAAACATTGTAAAACTTTGTTAGTGTAGAATAACAAGAACACAGCTATTTTTGCTAATTAATAATGTGCATTAAAAAGTTGGCCATATGCCATGATAAAGTGTAGGTCCACAAAAAAACCTTTATATGAAGTTGCTGGCTAATTGTGTGTTATAGCTGTAGTTAGAAAGAGTTAGCTGAAGCGTCAGTTTATTTGTGGGGTGGGACAGCCATAGCCAAGCTGATTTGGAGACAAAATTAAACAGATGGCAAAGTGTCCATGGCTTAAGTGTAATTAATGGAGCAAACGAAGCTCTCCTTCAAACGTCTGTGTGTGTGTGCGATGTGCTGTTGAGAAGATCTGAGTTCAAGAATGAAAGAAAAACTTTGACACATCATATTTTTTTAAATTACATTTTAAAGCATTTTTTATTCTTTTGCCTGTTTGATACTAGGGAAATGCAGATTCCCTTGAAGAGCTTTGGGCCTTTTTGTGTTGCTTCATATCTTGTTTTCATGACTTTAAATTTTAGAAGAGAATAAGCAATGTGAATTCTCATTTAATGGCTGATTGCACAAAATTAGCACAAAAGAACTTAACTTCAGTTCTGTAGAATTGGACATTACATATAATTTACATAATTTTGTAAACACAACACTCAGTTTAACATTTACTTTTTTCAACAAATGCATATCTGTGCAATTTTATCTAATACTAAAGGTAGGCCTACGTCTCAAAAGTGGATGCAATGTTACAGTATGATGTTAAACAATTTTACTTTTTTTTTTTTGCTAAGTACTGCAACAAAAATGGTAACCTGCAAATATGGTATTTATATCTGATTTAACCTATAAAAATAGTTTTGTTTGTGTAAATGAATGTAATTAAGTTAATTCAGTGATATTACATAATATTTTTGACTTGAATAAAACAGTTTATTTCGATGTTACCATTTTTTCACTGCCTATTTGTGCATATGTGCTTAAGGCCTTGTTACATGATCATAGAATTTGACATTTTGAGTGATTTTCATTTTATAGACTTAAGATTCAGCATAACAAACATGGTTTGGTTATTTTCAAGTGATAACCTTCATTTCCTTGGCAACGAAAATGTTTTGAGCTGGCTGTTAGCTTTTGTCAATTAGTTTTAATTAATTCTGCAATAATTCTGAATAATATGATCTATTATATCATGAAGTTGTCTGGTTTATGTTAAGCTTTTCAACCTGCACTTCATATCCCCAACACCATCTGGCCATTTGGCGCTTTTTTCAAATGTGTGAAAATGAACATGTTCCAGTGATGTCTTACTTTGCCTCTGCAGGATATCTGACCGTAACGATTGAGCCATTGCTACCAGTTGTTGTGGGAGATACAGTGACTCTAAAGTGCAACTTCAAGACAGATGGAAGATTGCGAGAGATCGTTTGGTACAGGGTAAGTTGTTATATTCAGCATATGAGCTAATATTTCATCTTTATTTTATTGTTCATAATCTGTTCTTTTGTTCTCTGATTGGATCTATTATTGCAACAAAACATGTTAACGTACAGCCTTTTAAACTGCATGACCTTGATGCTGCTTAATTGCTTTTTGTTAAATGGCTGCATATCAGACCTAGTGCTAGTGCTACCCCTAGAAAACAAGTCTGTTTGCTTGGGGACAATCTGTTTGGCAGACCGGGGAGTGTTTAGGAATCATTTTTACAGTTGTGATTGTTGACGATATTGGCACAGAAATACTAAACCTTTAATATTCAGCTGGTCATGATGGCTGTGTCTTAAAGGGGTCATATGATGCTGCTAAAAAGAGACTTTAGTCTTTGCAACTTTACAGATCTTCTTTATGCACCAAGAGCTTGTAACACTCTAAAGAGAAAGGAAAAAATGAAATCGCATCATATGACCCCTTTAATATATCCCAGCTGGATGCTTCACATTTTACTACGCACTATTAGTGTATTGCAAAGCAGAAAGCGTATGGATTAGTTAGGCATTTGCAAGAGACATTTCTGAATAAATTATACCATATATAGCTGCATAAATTGCATATGCAATATATATGAACAAGACTGCCTGAATGTAAAAACTGTGCAATAAAGTAGGGCTGCACGATAAATCGCATGCGATATTTAACGCGCATCTTGTCAGTAAAGCCGGTTCTTTAATCAGCGGTAAATCTCCATCACCTGCGGGCTTTCACATGGAGCAGCATTAACTACACAGAGCCGTTGTTCACTGACAAGCTGCGCAAAACCACAATCATATTTTGCGCATGTTTTGCGCAGCTTGTCGGTGAACAACGTCTCTGTGTAGTAAATGCTGCTCCATGTGAAAGCCCGCACATTCTGTGTTTTTCTGTCAATATGGGGTGCTGTGTGTACATTAATGAGGAAAAAAAATTAACTTAAATGATTTTAGCAAATGGCTGCAATATAACAAAGAGTGAAAAATTTAAGGGGGTCTGAATACTTTCCGTACCCACTGTATATCAATACATAGACAAAAACTGCAATCATGTACAGACAGATAGTTGAGCGCATATCTGTTTAAGTGCAAAACACCGTCTTTGATTCAACCTTCTGTTCACAAATGCGACACATCTACTGTCTCCAGACTTGTCTTTGCAAATGCTGACCTTTCCAGACAGAACAAAAAGAGATTAATAGCACTTTACATATTAGCTATAGTCTCATACATCATACTGAACGGTTAGACAGTCCCACTGAATCAGTACAGGTTCCAGGAAGCTTGTTTGTTGGTACAAGGTCTCTTTCCTGCGTGATTGGTTGTTTATTGCACAGGTGAAAGTTATAACTTTGGTGGTTTTGTTGACAGGAAAAAAAGGTTATTAATGATTGAGAATATATTTTTATGAATATATTCAAAATCTTATCTTACATCCTCACAGAGTTATGAGCCTGTGGAAATAGCAAAAAGCACAGGCCGCTTTTTTTTTTTTGCAGCAGCATCAGCAGAACGTAAGAGTGATAATGAACGGATGCAGAGCACGCACTTCTGATTGGCTTAGCAGCTGAGAAGAAATGTCTATTTGCACATTGACAACCGCAATTTAAAGGAAGCGCCTCTGCGGGCAGAGCTGTCAAAATTGCCTTTTGGCGTCTGATCAAAACCGCAAGGTGGTAATATGAACCAACCCGCCGTCTCCTCTGACTGCTGATCATCACACGGCCTAATACATTATAAATCAATTATCTGCACTTGGCTTCCAAAGTTTCTTTAATCTCAGGCTTTTATTTGACTAAACTGTCGACTCCTCAGTTTTCGCTTGTGTTTGAAATGTAACCCTGGTTGATATCCACCTTTGGGATTTACAATATCTAATCAACAGCTCTGGCGAGTGACACAGAGGCTGTTTGAATAAAAGATCGCAGCTGTGGGTTGTTCATTATGGGGATGCTGTTATCTTGACGGGTCCTGTTTGAAGGTTTTGTAATGCACACCGTAGTCCGATTTCTCCTTTAAGATTCTCTGTCGAGCTGAGGGGCTTCCTCTGCTGCTCAGATAAAGGATATTGCTATGGAGAGGCTCTTTAAGCAGCGCTCCCAGAAAGCACCCATGCCAAATTGAGGCTTGTTGCCTGATTGGAGGATTCGTTTTCGTCTTAATAGCTGCCTCTGCTTCAGGTCCATGACAACAGCAAATCATGTTTTGAGTGGAGTGTGCATTTCAATATCCACTGGCATTTTACATGCATAATCTCTGATGAATGAAAGCTAGTTCCAACTGCTCCAACAAAACCTAATAATTGTTGGAATATGATGTTTGTTGGGGAAATGCAGAAAAAAAAAGGATTTATGTAACAGACTGTTTCGAATGTTGGTATCTGTTCCAGCAGTGTGGCCAGTAGGGGTGTCGAAATTAATTGTTTCTACGATGCATCGCGATGCAGACGAGGACGATTCGGTATCGGTTCAGTAATAGACCATAACCGATTATAACGTACTGACGCTTTCCTGCTGTCATTTGTCGCATACGTGCTTTGTCGTGGTAGCATACAATGGCGGAGGGAGGCGAGACGCGAGTGTGAGTAATTAAAAATGTCCCAACTACTTTAAATGCCGACATCTGGGCACATTTCAGCTTTTACGAACAACCTGGTAAGCACAACCTGGAGAAGACACACGCTGTGTGTAAATCATGTCACACACAAATAAAATATGCAGGGGGTAATGCTACTAACTTGAGAAACCACGTCAGGTTCAGTTCATATATCTGACTGCTTGGATTTATTGACAAAATTGTATACATTAACTAAAATAAAAAAATTGAGGATGCAGTGCATCGTCAATGCATCGTGATATCGTGATGAACCAAATCGATGACATGATTATATATATATATGTATATATTTTAGAAAAATATGTTATGTTTATATATTAAATATATTTGTATATCATAGAAATTATATGAATATAAATATATACATGTAAATATATGTAAATATTTTCAAAATATATATTGTATGTGTGTGTATTTGTATATACATAATGAATATACACAATACCCACACATATATTATGTAAACAAAAACTTTTATTTTGGATGCAATTAATTGTGATTAATCATTTGACAGCACTAATAAATACATAAAATAAATAAATAATACAAGTTAAAAAAAAAGGAAACCTGCGAATAAAATTAATAAATACTATAATAGTAAAGACCATATTTAATGCTAAAATAGCACTGATAATTGCCACTCATTCGGGTAATTTATACCTTTGGCAACTAAACAGTTGATGGTAGCCATTGACTTCTATAGTATGAATAAAAGTACTATGTAAGTCAATGGCTACCATCAACTGTTTGGTTACCAACGTTATTCAGAATATCTTCTTTTGTTTTCAACAGCTGAAACAAATTCATACAGGTTTGGAACAACTTGAGGGTGAGTAAATAATGACAGAATTTTAATTTTTGGGTGGTTTTAAATTAGAGAATAGAAAATAGAACAGAAAACAGAATCTTTAAAACAGAAAAAAAGTAAATATGATTGCAGATGAATAATAAATAGGCTATTTTAATATTGCTTTAGAGTTTGTCTTGTTACTACGCAATATGCTTTTACATTTTAATGGGGTATTTTTCTTTGCAGTAGCGTTAAGCTTATTTGCAAGTAAAATAATGCAATAAATCAGTATTTCATATCCATGTATTTATTTATTTGCAAAAGTACCATTGTAATTCGTATACAGGAAGATGTTCAGTCTTTTTTATTCTTTGGAACCAAGCAACATTTGTTAAAAAATTGGACAAATTGAGAGCAGTTCTCTTTTAAATTGTACTTTAGTATTACAGTGTGTTAATGGGTTCAAGTGCTGTGTGATGTTAGCAGAATTCCTTTTTTTTTTTTATAGATTCCCTCAGGTTTATAATGTCAGCACAGACTTAGAAAGTCAAGGAGCCCACCTACCACACTCGCTATATCTTTAGAAGTTAAATAGTTAATGTAAATAGTAATCCAAATGCATAGAAGCATCCAGAGTAAGTGCAATATTGCAAAAAAGGCTTTAATTAACACACACGTATGTCCCTGTTCCCCAGACCATTGGAATGGGCTTTCATAAAACTACAAACAAACCTCTGATGCCTTGATGATGCACCATGGGTGATGCTAAAAATAGAGATAGAAATAACTTTGAAACTATTTTATATTACACCCATGGAGCTGGGCGAGAGCTTGGAATCCTGGGAAGGCCCATGGAGAATTTTCCTCTATAAAACGTCTGGCAGTTCATCTCACGTTGTGCTTGTACTGATTATGTCATTCTAATGAAGAGATACCCTCGGCCCCGTCCCACCGGGCAGCTCCACGGTGACGGCTGCTAACGCAGAGTTTCCGCCTGACTGCCTGTTGAGTGCCACTCTGAATTACCTATGATCTCACCAGATTAACCCTCTCTTGCACATTACTCTGTACTAAAGTGCAGGTTTACACATGCTGGGCTGCGGTGTGCTCCCGATAGAGGGTGTTTAACACCCATTTGCCCTCAGGACACATGCAGATTAATGCCTTGTGTTTTTATAAGACACTGAAAGGTTTCCTGCGATAGGACGGGCAGATTCAAGAGGCTATGTATGCATCTTCTTCTCAATATGCACTACCGGTTAAAAGTTTGGAAAAAAATGATTTTATAATATTTGAAGTCTCTTGAAGTCTGCTCATCAAGACCGAATTTAATTGGTTAAAAATACATCAGCAAAAAATATTATTACAATATTATTAAATATTATATGTATGAAATATTATTACAATTTAAAATCTCTGTGTATATTTATGTATATATAAATAAACACACATACATGTACAGTATATATTTAATATATAATATAAATCGTAAACAAAAACTTTTATTTTGGATGTGATTAATCGCGATTTATCGAGTGACAGCACTAATAATAATAATAATAATAATGATAATAATATTTTTATATTACTTTGGTAGTGTGTAATATATTATATTTCATATAATATAAAATATTAAGTAGCAAAAACTGTTTCAACATTGCCATCACAGGAATACATTTAATTTTAAAACATAATACAAAAATTCTGTTAAAATGTAATAATATTTCACAATATTACTATTTTTATTGTATTTTCAATCAAATAAATGAAGCCTTGGTACGTATAAGAGACGTTTTTCTAAAACTTCATTATTCCAAACATTTGACCTGTAGTGTTGTTTCAATAAGTAACAGGCTTTAAAGACATAGTGGTTGAAAACTGTCTGATATTGCAGAGTCATCAACATAATGCATTTTCAAGGTGAGCCTTCACTGAAAAGCTACGGATATCTTCATGCAACATCTCAGAAAGCTCATTTTTGTTCTCCAAAGTAAGGTCAACCTTTAACTCTCATGTTGACATCCTCAGAGTTCTGGCTCCCACTCAGCTCTAATATTCCGGACACTTTGGTTGTTTCCCGGCTTAGTTTTTAGCCCACGTCTCCGCAAATCCCATTACCACTATTGACACTGAAGCACACCATTACAGTATGCAAATTACTTTGCTCTTGGCAATATAATGCAGCTTTAAGGAGTGGAGGAGTGTGCAGATTAACACGCCTGTCTTTCGGACCACCATAACAGAACGTTACCTCAGCAGCTCCTGTTTGTTTGTTAGCGCTATATGTACTGTCAACTGCAGAGGACCTTTTGACCCAGAGGTGGTGATCTCAGACTGAATAACAAAATGATTTCTTAACATTAAACCTGAGAGGCACCGCATTCCGATTCCTGGATTGAGGATTCCTGCACTTGGTTGCTATAGTAACAGAAGTGTTGGATGGAGTCTGTGTGTTCTCACTTTGTGTACTTGGTGCACTCCTGTGGGGCTCCCACGTGCCGCTCTTTCTGCTATTTCAGAAGCCCTTGTGTAATTGTGTCATGCAAATTTGCTCCTCGGCGGGAAAAAAAAGCTCCTTAGTCTCCGAGAGTTGCACAGCGGAGCTAAAAATATTGTTTCTGGATATTTTTACCCTCCCATGACTCTAAAGAATCAAGATTGCTTTCTGAAGGCGGTTCTTTATGCTGTGTAAGCTGTATGAGGTGAAGGCTTTGAAAACAATGTGATTATTAGGGTTTTCGTTTTCATTAAAGCCTCAGATTAAGGCACTGAGGTGAGATGACCTATGAAATGACAGGAAACATGCGGTATTCCTCCGTTAACAAGGGTTTAATACTCTGGATGTTGCACAAGTTGCAAATTATTGCCAAGTAACTCAGGTTTATGAGGGTAATACGGCATATGATGATAATCAAACAAATGGTCCACGTAATTGTTTGATGTCCTCTGATATTTACGCTGAATGTGGCTCTGAATGTGGCTTTAAATCAATATTCAGATGAAAAAATAAAGAGCATAGATGCTTACTTCTTTATATGTAGTGTAAATCCATACAAGAAAACTCTCCAGCGCAAATGATGCTCTAAATGTAATGTTTCTGTCTAATGAGCCCCTAAAAGACCGATTTGGCTTCGAAAATTACTGCCACTGAGATAGTGTTATCTCTGAAATGGAAAAAATTAAACGCTAAAATTTCTTCTCAATTTGTTTTTTAAAGGCCCTCTACCTTTGTTCATTAAATGTACTGTGCTTTTTGTCGAATAGATGGTGTGAAAATAAAGATATTAATTAGAAAATCAAACAAACCAGAGTTTGCTACAATAATTTGAGTTGGATTTCAAGCTAGGATTGTTTAATGTTCCTCTCAGAAGCTTTGTGCTATTAAATTATATGGGTTTAGATGTAAAATGCTTATCATCCTGTCAATGTCAGAGTTGTTTTTCCAAAGAAAATTGCGTCTGATGATTCCAGAATGTCTTGAGTTTTGTGGGCAAAAGTGGAACAACATGCAAAATGCAACATGCATTTATTGAGAGGCGCTGCATTTCATCATGCATTGACTGTTTTCATTACATCAGTACAATACAGTATGCTAATAGAATACTGTGTACACATTCAACAAAGCTACAATTTGGTAAATAATGATAGTGTTAGACAAGCTTTGAATTTAGTCATCTTTTTTATATTTAATTACTTAGTTTTTTTACATTTATTTATTTTTAATTTGGTTATTTTTAGTGGTGTGTATTTTAGTGGTTCTTTATTTAGCAGGCTGACAAGTTAAAAATAGTATGACTTTTTAAAATGTGTCTCAAGACTCCTAACATATTTTGAGTATACAAAGTAAAAGTGTAAGAAATGTGTCTGATCAACCTGGAACCCAGCCTGATGATTTTGTGCTTCTTCAAGACAAGTTTGTTGAATAATTATGTAAGCCTCTGGGTTTTAAAACCTGGGGGTTCCAAGGATCCCCAAATTTGATTATCATTTTCAAAAATACAAATGCTTGTACACAACCGTTGAAATATATATATATTTTTTTTTTTTACATTTTTGAAAGAAGTCCCTTATGCTCAACAAGGCTGAAATTATTTGATCAAAACTACATTAAAACAGTAATATTGTGAAATGTTATTACAATTTAAAATAGCTCTTTTTGTCACAATACGCTGGAGCACGGGAAAGAGGAGACATGGAGATTTCACAAAATGAGAGTATTTAATAATTCAAAAGGGAGTCACAGAGCACAAGGAAGACGTTCACAACGAGTAGACCCGACAAAGGAAGACTGAACAAACAGGAACTTAAATACAAGGGATAATTACTTAACACAGGTGCACAGAATGACTAATTAACTAAACGAGGACAGGAACATGACCAAAAAAGGGAACACAGGAACAGAAACAGGGGCAAAACATAACAAAACACGTCCATGATCCTGACATATTGCCCCCCTCCCGGAAGGCGCATCCTCGCACCGTAGAACAACAGGGGGTGGGGGGGACTTGGGAGGTGGCTCAGGAGGAGGACGGACACCCGGGAGGGGGCTGGCAGACAGAGACCAGGGAGGTGACGGTGGAGGGAGGAGCCAGGGAGGAAACAGGAGGAGCCAGGGCGGAAACAGGAAGAACTTGGAGCAGGAGGAGCCAAGCAGGACCCAGGCCACAGCCATGAGGGCGACCCACGGTGGAGCTGATGGAGGGAGGAGACATGGAGGAGGAATGGCTGCTGACTCCTAGGGGCTGACCAACGGCGGCGGAGCAGGTGGTGGAGGCCTCTCCTCTTCGGTGTGGCACAGTCGCCGTGCCATACACAGCTCACCCTCAGCTGCGTTGCAGGGGGCGGATCTCCTCTCCGTGCTCACACTGTCCATGGCTTTCTCCCTCGTGGCGGGCGTTGTTGCCGGCTCACACACCTTGACTGATGTCATGTGCAGCTCCGGCTCCACAGCGATCCTCAGCACTGTACCTCCATGCGGCGATGGCTCGTCAGTCGCGGCAGGCTCCGGCTCTCCGTCAGCGGTGGGCTCGAGCATGCGCTCCGCGCATCGGGGAGATGGTGGGCTGGGCACTGGGTCGGGAGTGGAACTTAAGCAAAGGATACACCTGTGTATCCTCGCTCGAGTGTCCACTCCACAAAGGCGGCGAAATTCGCTCGAGGAGCATCTTCGGATGACAGCGCTCTGCACGAGATGTTCAAACTGGCATCGTAGAATGCACAGAGCACGTCGTCCGGGTAGCTGGTTAGAGCAGCGATGACCAGGAACAGTCTGGTATGGCCCTCGAGCGATCTCTCCCCCTGCTCCAGCAGGAGGAGGAGGTATTCCAGACGGGAGAGGGGATCCATAGAAACAACGGAAACAAAAAACACTGAGGAAAAAAAACGGAAACAAAAACGAAGGGAACACATGGAGGTAACTGTATTCGGTCGGGTCTTCTGTCACAATACGCTGGAGCACGGGAACGAGGAAATGAGGAGACGTGGAGATTTCACAAAACGAGAGTCTTTAATAATCCAACAGGGAGTCACAGAGCACAAGGAAGACGTTCACAACGAGTAGACCCGACAAAGGAAGACTGAACAAACAGGAACTTAAATACAAGGGATGATTACTTAACACAGGTGCACAGAATGACTAATTAACTAAACGCGGACAGGAACATGACCAAAAAAGGGAACACAGGAACAGAAACAGGGGCAAAACATAACAAAACAGGTCCATGATCCTGACAGTTTTCTAATTTATTTAATTTTAAAATGTAATTTATTCTTGTGATGGCAAAGCTGAATTTTCATCAGCCATTATTCCAGTCTTTAAGTGTCACAATATTCTTCAGAAATCAGTGTAATGTGTTGATTTGGTGCTCAAGAAAAATTAATTATTAACAGTACATTACATAACATTAACATTATCAGTAATTTTCACAGTAATAATTTCTCCTAAATTTTACCCCATTGTATATTTTCAAAAGTTGAATAGTAGCTGGTTTGCTAAAGCCAGGGGTTTTGAATCTGTGTAGTTTTAGTGTAGTTTTATTGTCTGTCATTATACATCAGTTACTAGATCCAAGAGGCATAAAGGCAGTAAAACCTCTGTAGGACACTTGTAAAAACTCCTCTGCTGTAAGTAATAATGCTTTTTTTATGACATAGCGGGCATCATTGGTCTCAAAACAGATTTTCTAAATTCATCTTGCTATCACAGAATGATCAAACAAGGCCGTGTTTACTGAGCGATTAGGAGTGGATCAAAGGCTGATTGTGACATTTGCATTAGAATGGGAATGAGATTTACATTCTCGGGCCGACTTTGTCATAGCCCCCTGCCAAAAGTATATTTTCTTCAGGAATATGGGAAAAAGACGGAGAAGTTAAAAAAAAAAAAAAAGTCCAATTCGCCCCGAGTGCTTTTTTTTTTTTTGCTTTGTCACACAGCAGTTTAGGGAGAAAGTTTTCTCATTGGAAAGCACGTCCGGGAGAGACAGCGCCTGTGTCTTTGTTGAGAAGAATCAAATGTTCATCCATTGTAAAGCTGCCATCTAGATATTTTTTCAAACCCTCTGTAAGAATTTCTATTCTTCTTATTTAAAACTCAGAGAACAAAACTGGTTGGACTTGATGTATGTCTGAAAGGTTCGGCGATGTGACCTTTGCCATTTGAAAGAGGCAACAGCTTGGAGAGTGCTGATTGTGCCAGAGAAGTGCACCCTGAGTTGATTTTAGAAAGGGGTTTACATGGGCACCACACTGTGCTCTGAAACACATTTTTCCAACAGATGCCAGCAGGAAACAGCATGTTGAATAGGTAGGAAAAATACAGCATGAGGGTAGATCTCCATTTAGCCAAAGGAACAGGCCACATTAAGTGGAGGAAATGTGGCACATTTCAAGAAATAGTTTGTCCAAAAATGGGGGAAAAAAACAAGAAAGCTGAAAATGTTCTCACCATCATGCCATCCAAGATGAGTGTAGAACAGATTTAGAGAAAAAATATCATTAAATCACTTACTCACCAGTGGATCCTCTGTAGTGAATGGGTGCCGTCAGAATGAGAGTCTAAACAGCTGATCAGTTAATATCTTGTGACATGAAAAGTATAAATTGTTTATAACAATAAAATTCATCAACACATTTTTAACTTCAAAACCATTCTTCCGAAGTTTGAGTCCTCTATTCATAATATTGCTTTCTCTAGTGAAAATGTTTTGTCTGAGTCAGGAGAGAAATATGCACAGATCAAACACTGTTTACAAGTGAAAACAGATCAAAACAGTTGTAAACAAGTACTTCAGTGGATTTTGATGTGCGAGAACAACAGAAGACTTTTCCCACGTTATTATGGATTATGGACTGGTATTTTGGCCAGAAGCAATGGTTTAAATTTAAAATGCCTTGATGGATTTGTTTATTACAAACAAGTAACTTTTTGCTTCACAAAACATAAATTGATGGACAGGAGTCGTGTGGATTACTTCTGGATTACTGTGATGTTTTCATCAGCAGTTTGGACTTTCATTCTGACGGCACCCATTCACTGCAGAGGATCCTTTGGTGAGCAAGTGACTTAATGCAGAATTTTTCCAAATCTGTTCAGATGAAGAAATAAACTCGTTTACATCGTGGATTACATTTTCAGTAAATTTTTATTTTTGGGTGAACTATTCCTTTAAATGGCTTCCAAAAAAAACAAACAAAAAAACTAAAACAATCTGTCAGCCTACAAAAAAAGTTTAACATCACTTTAGCAACTTTGTGGTCATGTGGGGATAGCTGTTTTTTATTATCTGCAGCAAATTGTGGTAACTCTAAGTGATTTTGACAGCTGTTAATCAATCGTGGAACATGGTCATTACTGTCGAAATGAAGCGTCTCTCCCTTGCCCTTTCTGACTCTTCATCCTCCAGTGGCCTGAAGTTTTGAGCTAGATCAATGGCCACTGCTTCTTGTCCTGCGCTTATCTTTACGGTACGGACCACAGCTATTTGGGTCAGCTGTGTGGCAGAGGAGAAACAATTAAAGAAACCTCCCTCTTCTCCTCTGGGTATAACTCTTTGTGCAGAAAGATGGGTTTTGTAATAGATTTTTGTCGGTGTAAAATGAGACGCTGACCTCTGAGTCCGCCAAGCTCAAAGGCATCTGGAGAGGTGAGGGCAGCGCTGTCCCCGTGGGCTTGGAGCAAATTTAATTCTATCCATCACTCTCTGTGATGATGTTAGTCATGCATCCGATAATGAAAAAAAAAAAACACATTCATGCCATCACTAAAAAAGCTTTCTATAATATTTTAAAAGCACGATTGGATACAAACAATTATGACATGTTGAGCAGGGCGTTGAACCCAGACAAATGGCTTTGTCTGTGTTTGTTTTGGCTTTTATATGTCCTCAGCAAAGTGTTTGGCTATGTCTGGTTGCATATTGAACAATTTTTTTGTTTTATTTTGATTTTTGTTTTTGTTGGTGTTTTTTTTTTTTCTTGTTTGCTTCCAATCATCTTGGATGTGCACCTGTAGCTGTGGATTCATGAAGTATCTGTGGTTTTGTTTACCTTTTTTTCCCCTTTTTGTAGCAGTTTGCTCCAGCAGGAACTGCTTGTTTGGACTGTTGTTCTTGCACTCTTGTTCTATTTGGACTTGCAAGTATGCTGATCCATACCATCTCTCTGGACTATACTGTTGACTCGACTGTTATTATGTTGTGTATTAAGATTTTATTTTTTTGTTATATTGTTTGGCACTTGATAATTCATTTTGTTATGTTCATGTATTTCTGTTGTTCTTAAAATGTATAAACAAAAATGTAAACTTTACTAAATGTACAAAATTTATATTTAAACTCCAAAATACAAAATGTATTATGCAATTTGTTTATATGTTTTTAATCCATTTTTGCATATATTTTTGTGTTCGATAAAATATATGAACAAGAATATTGTAACGAATCAGTCCACTGAAGGCAAGTGTAGTGAGAACCCAAGTGCAGTCTTATTTACAGGTGATCCAAACTCCAAACATAATCCAAACAAGATACACAGACTTGACGAGGCATGAACAGACATAACTAGGCATGAACAGATTTGACGAGGCACAAACAGACTAGACTCACCAACAGCGGGTTACAACTCAATACACGACAGGCCTCCATGGCTGTGACAGGGCAGACTGTGAGTTCATGAACGGCCTCCTTGGCCGTGGCAGGACAGACAGTGAGTTCATGAACGGCCTCCTTGGCCGTGGCAGGACAGACAGTGAGTACATGAACGGCCTCCTTGGCCGTGGCAGTACAAACAGTGAGTTCATGAATGGCCTCTGTGGCCGTGACAGGACAGAAAGTGAGTTCAAGAACGGCCTCCGTGGCCGTGACAAGAAAGTCGGTGAGTTCGTGAACGGCCTCCGTGGCCATGACAGGGCAGTCTGTGAGTTCGTGAACGGCCTCTGTGGCCGTGACAGGGCAGACAGTGAGTTCGTGAACGGCCTCCGTGGCCGTGGCAAGACAGTCTGTGAGTTCGTGAACAGCCTATGTGGCCGTGACAGTGCAGGCAGTGAGTTCGGAAGCAGACGCCACCACCTCAGGAGGTTCTGCAGCGGATGCCGCCACCTCTAGAGGTTCTGCAGCGGATTCATGCACAGGAAAGGCC
>NW_015662167.1:3553811-3573633 GCF_001515625.1 Sinocyclocheilus rhinocerous | reverse complement strand
GCCGGGGACTCAGGCGTGGCGGCCATCTTGGCCGGGGACTCAGGCGTGGTGGCCATGTCGTGACAATACTCTGGAAGATCAGCTGAGACGTGACGAGAATCTAGAAGGGTGGCCATTTTGCAATGAAGCTCTTCAATGGCGGCCATATTGTAAAGAATCTCCTGAGTGACCGGCATGATGTGAGCAGGCTCTGGCTTGGCAGACGTGACGTGAAGAGGACTTGGTGTAACAGACATGGGTCACATGACATGAACAAACCAATGGGAAACAAGACACATGACCTAGACAACCAATCAGAACATGACACAATGAACAGAGGAACCAATGGTATGAATACATGAGGGCAAGGGAAGCATGACACAAACAGGGACCATGACTAAACTCCAAACTAAAAGACATGAAAACATGAACAAGAAACACAACCCAAAACACCACATTACAAATATCTAAACAAAAAAAGCTTAAACATCTTTAAAATGCATACAGTTTTGTAGTTTATGTATTTTTTTAATCTTCTCTCAATATTTTATATTATGAATTTTGTTTATAATTTTATGTTTTGGTAAGTGTATTTTCATAAAAGTATTATTATATTGAAAAAAAAACTCTTAAATTATTAAAAAATTAAATGCACAAAATGTGTTGTTCATAAAATATATGAAATATGTGAACAAAAAATTCAAACTGCATAAGAAAATGTACAACAATAACAAGCAACATGAAAACTATGCTTTTTTGGTATATATGCATTTTGTAAAGCACCTTGAGCACTGAGATGACACAAGTAAACTTATTGTTATTAGTGGTAGTAGTAACATGACAGGGACTTTTTCCAGGCTGCAGATATGACTTATATTTTGCGAATATAAGTTATTTTAATCATATTTGTCTAGAGGGCTACTAATCTTTGTTTAAACCCTTTTTAATGAGGAAAATATGACTGAGTGCCCCTTTAAGTGTTTAGGCAGCAGATTTTGTAAAGATAGGTCACTCTCAGCCTCACACTCCACTTAAAAGGCAGCAGTGTACAGCAGTGGGATAAAAACCCTTCTCCCCCCCCCCACACACACACTCACACTTCCTCCCTAACCACTCAAAGCCTCTATCTTTGTTATAATTCATCCTTCCAAGGGCTGTTCATTTCACTTCTAATCTGTACCCAACCTTGCTTTGCCCTTCCTCAATCTGTCCGTCTCTTGTGACTGGTCGTGGCTTAAGTCACATTGTGTTATCATTCTGGTGCTGTTCCCATCTGGAGCATTTATATTTTTTATGTTCCTCATCTTTGATGTTCACTCACATCTCCATCTTATGATTCAGCTGATGTATAAAGGATAGTTATGGATAATCCCTAAAGCTTAGACAACATACTTTAGACAATTTTAAAGAAAAGAGGCATAAATTTGATCTTTTATTTATTTTTCTATTTTCCATTGGACATCTAACTCAAAACGTCTCTAGGTTACGTATGTAACCATGGTTCCCCGAGGGAACGAGACGCTGCGTCGAGATCGCTTTGGGAACGCCCTTGCGTGACCGCGTTCTGAAGCACGTGTCAAATCCGTCCAATGGAGCAGTATCGTGGGCAGGGAGAAACACAGCGTTTGTAATGCCGTTCGCTCGCCATAGACTTTCTCATTGTTTTTATATATGAGTGCTTGTGCGGACAGACAACAGTAAATAGACAGACACATACACAGAGCGCTACTGAAGAGCAGAAGCTGGTTTGCGCCCGGCCGGATGCGCTTTTATGCTTTCTGGTGCTGACGTCACCCCGCTCGTGACGTCCCGCTGCTCCATTGGACGGATTTGACACGTGCTTCAGAACGCGGTCACGCAAGGGCGTTCCCAAAGCGATCTCGACGCAGCTCGAGTTCCTGAAGGGGAACTAAGCCTTTCCTCTAGAGCCGGGTTTTTAGCTGGCAGTCCACGAACCCTAAGGGGATCCATAAAGGTTCAGCAGAAGGTCTCTGAATTGGTATATCACAGCATTTCCTTTTTTTTAATGTTTCTGAAATAGTAATATTGTGAAATATTATTACTATTTAAAACGACTGTTTTGCATCTTACTATATGAAAAATGTAATTTATACCTGTGATGGCAAAGCTGAATTTTCAGCATCATTATTCCAGTCTTCAGTGTCACGTGATTCTTCAGAAATCATTCTCATAGATTTAATGCTGAAGAAACATTTCCTGTTATTAACAATGTTCAATATTATAATTTTTTATTATTAACAAGCAGTTTGCTGATTGATATTTTTGTTGAAACAGCAAAACTATGATTTTCAGCATTCTGTGATGAATAGAAAGATCCAAAAGAAGAAGAAGAAAAGAGAAATTTAATGCATCCACTCTGAATAACAGTGTTAAGTTCTTTAAAAGAAAATACAGTATAATTGAGGACATAACCTTATTCTACCGGTTTATTCTATAGAACATAAAACCATAAATTACAAATCAAAATTTTGTTCTGTTTGATCATGTTTGATCATGATGTGATGTCAAAGGATGTAATTAACTGAGAATTTAGAACATGTTGTTTATATAATAAAGTTGTTAAATTGAAGAATTATAGAATACCATACTGGGAAAGAAAAAAAAACACCTTACTAAAACCAGCCTAAGCTGGTGATTCATGGTTTTGCTGGGTAACCATGTGCCTCAAAGCTTTCTAAAACCACCCAAAATGCCATCCTGAGACCAGCAAATCAGTTTAGCATGTTTTAGCAGGATATATAGTGTTATTGGGTGTTTTAAGCATTTTATTTTTATTTTTGGGCTATATTTCCTTTGTTGACATTTTGATTATTGTTTCATCTTTCACTGGGGTAAAACATTAAGAATCAGAAACATGCATAAACAACTGACTCCATGTGATAATGCATCATTGACTTTTGTGACATGGGTTAAAGGCACAAATAAAAAGTCAATTTTACCAAAAAGGGGATAAAATGTCCCCAGGGCAAAGAAAAATCTGCCAGTTTTCTGGAAGCCTGTCTGTAGTGAGACAAATTGGTAAGATAAGTATCTTTCTCTCTTTTGTTGACCAGAACAAACAAAATGTATAATCCAAGGGTCAAATTGATCCGTTGTCGGATTTTAACCAGCACCACTTGTCAGGTGCGATTTCATAGAACAAAGCAACAGTAGATAATGCTAGTATTTTAACAACAACAGAGATGCATTCACAGGACATTCAAGAGAGAGTGACAGCCAGAAAGACGTGTAACAGAAAGGAAACATGTCAAGAGTAACAAAGAGAGGAAAAGATATGAGATTTGGAGCAATTTCATTGAGTGCACTGCTATGGTGGCTATGACAGTTATGAGATTGTATCTAAAGCAATAACTCAACAAGTGCTAATAACACATAGGCATGCAATTTCCCATAAGTCACTGCTCACATAGTGCCAATGGCACAGTGCTGCTCAACTCCTAGATAAAATTGCATCATTTCAACTACTAATGCTGATGACATTTCTCATCGTTCTCACCTTTGTTTTGAAATAGGAGATGCTGATGATAGACTATGGCATTCATAATGAGCTTTTCAACTCTTAAAACTTTGAGTGCTACAGTCTTTATTTACAACTGAAGATTAGCTTCCATTAAATTAAAATTGTGTGTGTGTGTGTGTGTGTGTGTGTATATATATATAATTTTTGTTTTTTTGTTTCTTTTGTAGACTAAATGTAAAGGTCATTTTTTTGGTGCAACCTGTCATAGTTCGTCCCTTACGAAAATTAACCATGGTAAAACAAACCTGTGTGTGTGTGTGTGTGTGTGTGTGTGTGTGTGTGTGTGTGTGTGTGTGTGTAGTAATAGCTTACTAGGTTTTGGAACAGAGTTTTAGTCTCTCCAGGCCTTTGTCCTCTCCTAATGCTGCCCATGTTTACATTCTAACAATAAGTTGTCTGAAAAGACAAAGCCTTAAGTTTGCGTGCAGATTGTCATGGTCGGTGGATATCTACAGTCTGCTCAGTACTTCTGTGCTTTGCTTTCACTGTCAGTATCAGTGACTTGCTCAAGGGAAGTGTTGGACCTCGCAGACCGCTGGCAAGAAAATGAATTACGTCAAGACTTGACTTGAATGCTGAGAATTATAGACATGAGATCTAAATGAGAAGTGTGAATGAAAATGGCGGCTGACTAATGCCTGTAATTTGATCCAATAGAGCTGATGACATTTTGTCTAAATTGCAAATTGCTTTGGAAAACAATTTTGTCCCTATAGTATTGCATTGCACAGACAGGCAGATAATCAAAGGGTAGACAAGAAAAATCACATCCAACATGCACAACACATACACATGTACATACAGTGGAGTCCAAACGCCTGAGACCACTCCAAAAATCTGGGATTTAAAACTGAAAATAAACAGAACATTTTAGGAAAATTCAAATACAATGAATTAAGAAATGTGATGACACAGTATCATTAAGATAATATTTGAGATTATGCAGTATGTCTAGGTCACTGTTCAATCCAGAATTTTTGTGACACTCTGAAATTCATTTTTTAATGCAACTTTTAATTCACAGTTTTATGCTGATAATAAAATCTAATTTTAACATTTTTTATTAGAAAAATTTTAAATTGGGGATATTTGTGACACTGAGCCAGTGAACATTTGGAAATTCATGTTTCAGTATAAATTAATTCACAGTTTTATTCTGCTATAACATAACATAGCATAACATAACAATTGTTATGGAGCGACTGAGACGAGAGGCGTGCAGATCCATATGCAAAGCTTTATTCAAAGACAAGGTCAAAACAGGCAGTGGTCAACACCAGCAAACAGATATAGGCAGGACAGGACGAAAGAGTAATCCATAAAACAGGCGTGGGTCAATCGACGGCAAACATAATCCATAGGGCGAGGCAAATGGGTAATCCACAAACAGGCAATAGTCCAGGCGAGGTGCAAACAAAGTCCGAGAGGGCAATGCAAAGGGTAATCCAAGGCAGGCAATGACTCCAGGACAGACAGAGATCAGACAAGACGAGGTAAACAGGCTAGGATCAAGACACGGGTGAACGCAGGCAATGAACAAGACTAGACTAGACTTGACTCTAGAACTAGGACTGGGAATTGGCTCCGTAATATAGCTATTGTTAACACAGTGATAAATGCTAACAATACTCGGCACTGAATATAATATAATATAATGTAATATAATATAATATAATATAATATAATAGAGCTAATACCGATAGTCAGATTATTTGATTATTCAGAATGATATATGCCGATACCAGTAGTTTGGTTTTCTTAAGGAAAAACTTTCCCAACTAATGTTGGACAGCCCTGCTGTAAACTATACAGGGAACCCTCTCATTTGGTACATTAGAGGTTAAAATGAACAACAACACTATTATATACAATGCTGCTTAATTTTCAGATATAATAATCACACTTTAATAAAAATGTCTCTATACAACTCAAGTACACATAAGGTAGTTTTCATAAAAACTTGTCTTCATGGCAGATTTATTCAAACATACATGTATAATTAACAGTAATTAAGCCCCCTCTAGTGTTTTTTACATTTTTTATACATTTTGGTAAGTTGTACTGTACCTTTCAACATACCGTTTATTCATGTTTATTTCGCACAATAACTTGTATTATAGTGGAAGAGACTTGGATTCGGCGCTGCCGCTTGAACTTAAGCGATCTGACAAGCCACATTTAAGAGCGTTAAAACAACATTTTTTGTTTAAATTTGTTTGAAATTAAGGGAAAAACGTGGGCCTGCCATCCCTTGTTTAAACTATGGGTCATTCATAGGGTCAAACAGAACCCGCGTTAACAACATTGCATCGATGGGTTGTTATTGCTTTAATCTGGACAGCCCTAAATTCAACACAAGAAACATTTTATTTATGCACGTTGCTGTCTGGCGTGCTTTTGACTGACAGAAAATAATCGGCCCTGATCATCAGCTGATTTATTTTTCTGCTCTTATCTTCAAATACGATTATTGGCTGATACATCAGAGCATCCTTATATAATAAAATATTAAATTTTTAGATCATTTTTACTAGCAAAATTTAAAAAGTATTATGCCTGTGGTCTTATGATATAATTCAGAATGCAGTAATATAATTTATATATCATTTATATATATATATATATATATATATATATATAAATTACAGCATTTTTAAATAATAATCTTTGATTTTTAGATTCCATTGTGTACGGTGGTACACAAAGGGACAGTTCATGCTTGTTGGTGACCATACAGTGTTTTTGAGTGGGCGTTATTTCTTGTCATATGGTGAGAGAATGCACAGAGTATGGACTTTAGGCTGGTGTTTTATTCAGGCAGAACAGTTGGGCCCTGGGGGCAGTGCTGCAGGCTGGTGATGTAATGCAGTCTTGCTGTCAGTGTGTTACGGTGAGTTTTACAATACATACAACAAGACTCCCTTGCTAAACCCAACAGTTTATTGAGCTAAGTCATCTGTGTTCCAGGTAAATGATGTAACATGGTAAAAAGTGTTCTTCTCACTGGTGTTTTGTTGTGTGTGTGTTTATTTTTTTACTACAAAATGTTTGGCCCAAGAAGAATGAAAAACCAGAGAGGGCTAGCATCTGTGCCGGTTTTAAAAAAGCAGAGAGCAGTGTGTGATCTGTGTCATCAGGATTCTCTCAGCATTCTTCTGAAAATAATAAGGTGTCTTGGTGCTCCTTTAATGAAAGCATATTTTAATTATTTATGTTGTTTGTTTTTGAGGGTAAAACCATCATCTACTGAAGAGGAGGGGGGCGATAATGAACTGATAAAGATGTTAACAAACTAAAGATGAATTTCAAGTTTCCTGCTGCTAGCATTTAGCTAATTAGGACCAAGCCAGGAACTTAATAAATAACAAGGAAACAATTAAAATGCATCCCAGTTAAGATGAAAGACTGCTGTTAGCCTTGAATTTGTATGATTTTCTTTCTCTTCAAGCATTTTCTGACTTTGTCTACAAAGGGCTCAGGTTTTGGCTGGTTAGCATGGCCTTGTTATAGACCCTGGTTGATGCCACAACTACACCATCTGACTGCAAAAACATATTTCTCCATTGACGACAATTCAAAAGTGTAATTTTGTTTTATTTAAGGCTTTTTTAAGTGTGAAATGAAATGCTAATGGATAGCTTTTCCAGGTCTTTTAGACTCGTGCTTATTTTAACAACTCTGGTTAAGCTGGTTATTTACTTTTGTCATTCTGCTTATTCCCCTATATCCAAAGATACGCATGCACTCCTTATTGTTTATGAAAGTTCAAAAGGAAACAGTCATTAACACCTTTTTGTTCTTTACAGGTGATTCCTCAAGTGCTAATTAGAAGGAAAAATCCTTTTGACAGGAGATTTGAACTATCTAGAGCTTATCAGGTGAAATTGAGTGAGTTGCTATTTGAAGGTGTTATATATCTCAATTATGCTGCATAATTCAAGTTTGAATCGAAAATAGAACATAGATGGAAATAAATCATTGCGGTATTTCAATACACAGTATTACCCACAGTGAGAATCCTACAACGTTAGCATGACTCAATTATAATTATCTTCTCTCTTTAGCTCCGCATTTTGTGCCTGTTTGTTTTAAGATATTTTTAAGTCACATGGGGACACTAAGAAGTCAAGCAGCACTTCCAAAATCTTTCCGATCTATTTCAAGGCTATAATTATGCTTCAATTGAACTATAATGAGAAGAAACCAGATGCTTTCATCTCTTCCTGCTTTTATTTACAGGGATATATAGCCTTTTTCTCTCCAAGAAATCCACATATGTTGCCAAAAGAGCACCTCAGCATAGAATCCAGGCTGGCTTCTCCGGGTCTGGATTATCTATGGTCTGGTTAAACCGTTTTTCTCATTGGACTAATGACTGAACCACCAAGTGGCATCAGAGAAAATGAAAATTTCCATAATTTTCCTCTTTTCTGCCAAACGTATCTAAATTACAAGCACTCTGTGTTTCTTCACAGCTTTAATTGTTGACAAGAATGCATAGTGTTTTGTGCACGTGTCATATTATTGGGAATAAGCACTCGGGTGTCCTCTGAGGGCTGTCCCATATCTCGCTTCATTATATAGTGTTGCCAGTGCAAATTAGTCTGTTTTTTTCCGTAATATATTTGCATGCTTTCTTAGTGTGCAAAGAAAAGTATTGTTTTCAGATGTATAGCAACAACCTGGTGGCCTTGAGTACTTCATAACGGCTTTGTTTGCATTTTCAGAAAAGCTGCAACTGTGGAGAGGCAGGAAGATTAAGATTCAGCATAATTAAATTCAGAGGAAATGGTGATTTTCTGTCTCTCAAGCCATTCTCATAAATTCCCTTTTACATTTGAATGCATTTCACCCCGCTCTATGCACTAAAGTGCTGTCTTTAATGACCTGCCGTTCTTTCTCTTGATATAGAAGGACGAGAGCAGACTGACATGCAACATATGACACTAATGCAATTATTAATTGATTTCAGAAAGATTCCCAAGAGGCTTTGATGCTATTGCTGAACAGTGAGGGCATTGCCAACCAAGGGGCTCATCCATAAACGAGACGTTTTTGCTCTTTGCTTTTCAGCGACAGTTCCCCAGTTGCAGCGTTTAATGCATTTTTGATGGTCTTGTAATCTGTGACAAAATCAGCCTGTTAGCTAAAACGGACCCTTTTGCATTAGATCGGCTGCCCAGCTTGCTTTTGATCACGATGATCTGCAAATGCTTTTGCTAAGCATGAATGAGATTTGTAACAGCAGCCAACTGCCAGCCTCATCACCAGAGTTTTCTCAATTAAAAAGTTGCATGTCCTAATCTCATTCCAGACCTCCTTGACACAGCAGTCTTGACATGTACACTGATGCGCTAAATCAGTCAGCTGCAGATGCGGGTGAGGAGACTATCTGTGCCAGTCCCAGCTCCCAGATCACGTTGTTATCGCTGTAATAGGCCTGATCAAATCAAGCTACTCCAGCTAATACTGTCAACAGGATGTCTCGTATCACAGCCGAACACTGCAACTGAGTAAAGCACATATACTATTCGACGGGGGGGTGGTCAAATCCAGCAGTGCTTACCAAATATCTTGGACTTCAAGGGTGTGGTAGTGCTCATGTGAGCTTGGCTTTTTATGTCTCCCTTTTCTCTCCCAAAATATATATATTCACTCTAAGAGGGCCTTAACACACAAATTAAGATATTTTTGATGGAATCTGAGAGCTGTCTGGCCCTGCATAGACAGCAATACAACTGAAATGTTCCGAAGTCCAGAAACGTAGCAATAATCCATGTGACATCTTGGAGAATACTTTTTGTGTGCACAAGAAAAAAAAAAAAAACTTTATTCAACAATTCGTCTCTTCCGCATCACCCTGTAGAGCCATTTTGGAGAGTATCAGCTGGGCGTAAACAACGTATGCTGTTCTGTGTCAGCTGCGTCACACGGATACACTGTTTTCGTTCAGATCAAATCACAACAACAATGTAGGAAACAAATCTGGCGTGACGCAGCTAACACAGAACAGCATACATTGTTTAAGTCCAGCTGATACTCTCCAAAATGGCGCTACAGGGTGACGCGGAAGAGACGAATTGTTGAATAAAGTCGTTTTTTTTTTCTTTTGCGCATAAAAAGTATCCTCGTAGCATCGTAAAATTATGGTTGAACCCCTGATGTCACATGGATTATTTTACCGATGTCCATGCTACATCTCTGGATTTGGGAACATTTCAGTTGTATTGCTGTCTATGCAGGGCCAGACAGCTCTCAGATTCCATCAAAAATATCTTAATTTGTGTTCCGAAGATGAACGTATTTTAACGATGTCCTTACTACGTTTTTGGACCTTGATTGTGTTAGGATCCCTGCGGTCTATGGGAGGCTCTCAGATTCCATCAAAAATATCTTAATTTGTGTTCCGAAGATGAACAAAGGTCTTACGAGTTTGAAACGACATGAGGGTGAGTAATTAATGACAGAATTTTCATTTTTGGGTGAACTATCCCTTTAAAATACAAAAGTATTAGAAAAATAAAAAAAATATTCAAAATAATTGTAGCAGAAAGGGCATTTTGGAAATGTTTTAAAGGAGACATATTATGCCCCTTTTTACAATATGTAATATAAGTCTCTGGTGTCCCCTGAATGTGTCTGTGAAGTTTCAGCTCAAAATACTCCACAGATCATTTATTATATCATTTTGAAAATGCCTATTTTGAGTGGAAGCAGAAACACGCTGTTTTTCGGGCCTGTCTCTTTAAATGCAAATGAGCTGCTGCTCCCCGCCCCCTTTTCCAGAATAGAGCTGTGCCATTACAGCTCTGACCTGCTAAAAATCATCTGTTTTGGTTCTGATTATCATGTTTATCGCGCTGAAATCATGCGTTTTAAAGCATACTAGTTTAAACTACTAATATACGGTTTTCTGAGTGCACACATCCGAAGCACACAGACAGAGAGCGGCTGTCACAGCATGTGAGTGCTAAACTAAGTTCTCATTCACACACAGGTTTACATTAAAAACACAGATGCGTTACAAAACAGTCGGTTATGTCTGTGAAGGTAAACTGCATGTTTTGCTCAAACTTTCGTTACAGATTAAGGGGCGGTAATATTATAATGAGATCCTTTTGCCACGTCACCAAGTGAGCGAAATCAGACGCGCTCGTTTTCTCAGATGCTTGCAGAAAAAGGCTTACCAAAACAAAGTTACTGGGTTAATCTTTTTAATGTTTCCTTGGTTGGTAGATGCACCAGGGACCTGATTATAGCACTTAAAACCTGGAAAAGTCAGATTTTCATGATATGTCACCTTTAAAATTCATTTAAAATGTTTACATTTTCTTAGACAAGCAACTTTGCAAAGCACTTTGTACTATACACAATGTTTGGTTGCTTATAGGATTGCTAAAATTGTGCAGTGTGTAGAAGGCTTAAAATGTAAGTAATTTAGGTTACACTTTATTTTAAGGTGTCCTTGTTACAGGGTAATTATACATTTAAGTACTGAGTAGGCCTTATATTAATTAACTACATGTACTTACTATTTGGGTTGGGTTAGGATTAGGGTTTGGTTTAGGGTTACTTGCATGTAATGATGCATAATTTATTGTTATTTTAATAGTAAGTACATGTAACTTGTAACAAGGGCACCTTAAAATAAAGTTACCGTAATTTAAAATAACTTGTTGTCTATTGAACTGTTGTATCGCAGTCGTGCTGTTGGCTGCTCACTTGTCATGTGATATTACTATTGTTGATACTGAGACTGACAAAAAACTTGCTTAATTTATAGTTTGTTTAGTGAGTGAGTAATGTTGATTCAGTAAACTCTGATGGATTCAGTTGGGGATTTGTCAAACTCAAAGTCAAACCATTAACTCGAGAGTCATTTTTTCAGGCAATCAGGTGGTCACGCTTGTATTCTTTTGGATCACTAAAACGAACAATATCGTAAGAGTCATTAGATTGGGAATCATATTACACTTGTTGAGTTGTATGTTTTTGATTTACTGAAAGGATCAGTTATGTGAGAGTCATTAGATGGGGAATCATATTACACTGGTCGTGTTGTATGTTTTTGATTCTTTAAAAACAACCAGACCATAAGAGTCATTCGTTCGGGATTTGGACTACACTGGTCGCGCTGTATGTTTTCACTAAAAAGTGAATCAAACACATTTTTATATTGCATTCCATCTAGTACAATGGCACACTCACATTCACAACTAAAATATGAGATGCAGAAGATGTGGTGCGGGAAACACTCATCAAAGCTGTTGAAACGAAGTTATCATCAAAAGCGAACAGTGCTGGAGCACAAAGACCAGCTTTCTGAACATTTTAGGTGTCATTCGCTTTCACAACAACCAAACAAACCGAACTCTGACACCAAAAAGCTCTGGCATGAAAGCACCTTTATTCTCCTTTTCACTTGCAAGCCCTGATTTATTGTCTCAATCAGGTATGGTAAACACATCATTTTGATTTATAACGCTCCTGTCCTTATCCCCAGGCGCTCATGAAAGAGCTGCCCTGGAATGAGAATACGAGCATTCAGTGTAGCGCGCCGTTTACCGATTCAATTACCTCATTCACATCCCCGCATAAAAGCCAGAGATACATAAACATCAGAGAAAATTCATAGTATCGGATAAATCTGTCAAAGGCCTCCTTTAAGCCATTTTTACAGGCTGTTAAAGTATCTTAGACGCAAGCCATTTTTTCCCTCGCTATCAGGCTGAAGCAAAAAATGAATGGTAACATCCAAAAAACCCCTGATGAATCAAATTCAGAGAAGTGACAGGAAGATGAGCTGAGATGAAGAGCAGCTGGGATATGAAGATAGGGCCGTGACATCAGCCTCTCCTGGTGAAGAAAAGCTCGATTGATTTGTTGTAGAGGCCTGTGTCTTCCAAGGCCCCTGTATCCCCAAAGCTGCCAGTTGGAACACAGCATCACCACCATCAAATACACTCTCGGACGGAATTGATTATACAAGAACTACTTAATGTGTGTTCAGGGCATTGTGGTGGAGGCTATTTGAAAACCCTTGAGCTTCTCCATCCATTGTCCTGATGCTGTACTCCAGGCCACAAGTTCTCAAGGTAGAAAAAGCTTTCAGGAGGGACTAAAACAGCTGATGTTAATGTGCTGTTTATTATTGGTGTACCTGTGTTTCAACAGAAAATATGAGAATTGATATGAGAGTAAGGTGAGATCAAGGATTCTTCAGATGTCTGAAAAAAAAACTTCAAAGTGCTGCACAGATGGAGGAGAAGTGTCTTAGCTGGTGTGGCTTTTCTGCTTCCTAGCCATTCTTTCCGTTCCAGTAGTCCTTGAATTGAAAAAAGCAACATGGTGAATATCTGTTGTTCCATCTGTTGTATACGTTGCAGATGCTCATTTCATGTTTTCCCCCACGTGTTAAGGTAAAAGACCAGACACCCTTGAGGTATTGATATACTTCATATAGCTCTTTATATAACTCGCATCCATCTCACAAGAACAGTGTTGTTTTTCTTTTGCATTGCACTGTTAAATAAAACATGTGAAGGGGGATTTTAAGACAATTTTTTTTTGCTCTTTCATGTTTTTCTCATCGTGTTTTTTTCTTAACATTTGATCCTGTTTGAGCGATCTCTCAGAAGAGAATTAGATGCTTTAGAAATGTCTCTGACTTAACGTTTTAAGGTTATGAAGATTTTATGATGCAACTGACCTTTGTTAGAGGCCACAGTAAGGTGCAAAAGGAGCCAAGCACAGTTTTATTCGTTCAGTACACGCTACAAGACTGAAACATGTCAGACTTTGATGTTGTCAGTCTGTGACTAGTCTGGAAACAAAAAGTTCCAGATCATAGCTCATTGCTGAGGTTCTTTTAGTATACACACTTTGTTTCAGACTAGTTACAAATTCGATATCAGAAAAACCTGACATTGCAATTTTTCCTTTGTTATAAATTGTGGTGTAAAAAAATATACAGGAATTTTGACTTGATGACTTGGAAAGAATGATTAATTCTACAATCATTGATTTTATTGAGTACCTCTGCATAGACAATAATAATAATCAAAATTATGCAAACCATCCATGATAATTGCACTAAGCCATATCATGATTTATTAAATTTATATTTATTGTGCGACCCTATTTCAAACTGATTTCAGGCTGGTTTCAAATGGACTCAATATCCGATACCGACAATTTGTGTGTAAAGAATGCAGTAAGCTGTAAAAAAAACAAACAAAAAAACAACAATAACACGCACAGGGTAACTTTCGTCAGTTTGTTAGTGTGTGCTTGGTATTAACAGAAGTTTCCAAAATTGAGCTGCAGTTTTGCATTGATTTCAGTTGAAAGCTTTGTTTGTGAAAATGCTGAATTGTACTTACTGAATGCAACACTGTCTACTTTTAAAGAAAGATATATTTTTTGTGAGCAAAAAGGGAAGAAAACATTCAGAAACCGACAGCGTGTGTCACAAGAGATCGATTCAATCTCCCCAGTTTCCCTCAAGAACAGACAAAAATTGTCTGACAGTGGCAAGGGTCAGTGACGTCTTACTCAGCAAACAAAGTGTAGCTCTTAGCATCTATTTCCTCCTATCAGCCTTGGCACTCGGCACAAAATCTGACTCACCGTCACCGACACCGACTCTGTAAGACATTATTTCTTGATTCACTCAAGAATGTAAGTGTGTGATGTAAAACATGCTTTGCGGGATGGCAGTTTGTCCTATCTTGGCCAGCTTTGTCATTGTTTTTTCTTTTCACTGGTTCAGTGAAATTAATTGCTTCAGCGCTGGAAGGAAAAGAACTATAAAGTGCAAGTATCAATAGCATTAGCCATTCCAGGATAACCTGTACAGCTCCTATGGCCTGGAACGCTGTCCATGGTCCAGTGCTTTTCATTATAAGCTAGCCATCAACAATACTCTGACTTTCCTTACTTTGCTTGTTGGCACAATTAAAAAATATATATTTTTGAATTTTTTGCTTATACTTTATAAAATAATCAATTTGTCTATTTTTTTATTATTAGTATTTAAATACATATCACTTAAAAATATGTTTCTTTATAAGTCATTCTCAAGCCAGTATTTAGCACATCATACTGCATATACTTTTCTTTAGTGGTAATGAAAGAAATATCCTGGGTTAATATTAATTAAGCTGACACCATTTTTTGGCAGAACATGGATTAGAAAAGTTTGTGAACATTAAAATCCTCACTGTTTCAGTGGTGTAGATACAAGACAACCATTAAAAATAAGGTTTAAACAGCTTTGCAGCTCAAATAATTCATCCTTAGAAATCCACTGATTACAGTGACCTCACTGACAGCAAGGGCAAAAAAAGTGCAGAGAGACAAAAGGAAAGAGAGCGAGCAAATCTGCGTTTTTGAGATATAACGAGCAAAAAAAAAAAAAGGATGTCTGTTACACTTCAGCGGCAATGACAATACAGTTGTATTTTCTCATGGGACAAAAGTTTGTTCAAGGGATCTTTGTTCTGTCTGATTTGATTTGCTGTGAAACTGCGGCTGTGCCACTTAGGACATCTGACATGGCGTAATAGCATAGTGGTCAGCCTCCCTGAACTTGTTGTGGGAGATAAACAAAGACAGTAACATCCAGATTCTCCAGCGCGCAGCACATTTAGCCATCTATCTCTCTTCCTCTCCCATTTCCTGCTCTCCCACAGCTTCCTTGACGTTCTACAGTTGGCATAGCACAATGCAGCTGAAACAGATCCAGGCCAGGGAAAAGCAGTTGATATTGCAGTTTCTGTTGGTAAATAATGCATGTCTCCCTCTCTGTCTCTCCCTGTGGGCCGGCGTGGTGCCTCGTTGTACTAGTGAGAGTGATTTATTTAGTGTCTTAGAGGGGCACTCAGGATAGCTTTTCATTATTGCTGCAAGCCTTGCAAGGGACAGTTAGTTAGTCCCATTCCTCGAGGGTCATGTTTCTTCTGTTTCCATGTATCTTCCCGATTGTGCACTCTATCACGTATCACCCAAATGCTTTACGTATCGATTCTTCATAGAGCCATTAACCTGTGAGAAAACAACAAAGCTTGAGCTGTTACGAGTGATGTCTCTATGACAAGCGGCATGTTATTGCAGCTTAGCTAACAGCTCTCTTTTGAAGCGTCATGCTAACTGCAACCTCTCACTAGTGAGCAAACATCTCACTTTTCTAATGAACATAAAATATTAACTTTATTTGTGTACTATTTATTGCACTCTTAGCTTATCTTACTATAAATCGTCAACTTTTATGTGATTGCACTTTTTATTGGACATTGAAAACAGCAAAATTTTCTAATAAGCAAAAAATACAGAAATTAGAAGTTATATATTTAAAAAAAAGTTATACACACACACAAATACAGAAGTCTTTTTGTGTGTATTGTATTTTATTTTTAATTATTTTAAATTGCATAATAACATGTTATCATAAAATAGTTACTTTTTAATTTAATTTCACTACTTTTCTTGGATATTGATGATATTCATTCCAATGAGCATAAAATACAGCCGTTTTTATCCTCAGTCACTTTTCTTTGCTGCTATTTTTTGCAACATGCCAGCATAAAACATTACATTTCATTTTGATGTTTTGCTTTTTTAATTAACTTTTCAGTTTTGAAATATTATTTATAGTTACCATTTTCTTATTTATAATCTGCCATTTGGAATGGCTTTTAAGGGAGCCAGCTGCAACACTTTCTAGGATTATCTGTGAGTTGTGCTACATGCACTGATGCTTTAGCATTTGGGCATAAAACATATCTTAGAAGACAGCATAATTATGCCTTTATATGCATCCTATGTGGGCAAGTTCTGGAAGAGAGCCCTAGTGTGTGGGGTTGGAAATTTAGGCCAGTAGAAGCCCAACAGCACGTAACACTTAAATAACGCCCATTTTCTGATGGCACACTTCATATTTTCCTTCCGATCCTTCCTTTCTTTTTCATGTGGATTTTTACTCTTTCAGTCTGTGATTCTTGCATATACGAGTTTCTATTCCCTGGGCATGTGCACGGCGAGGAAACAATAGCTTTCTTCATTCTTTCATTTTGACAGCCCCCTCACCCGCTGCAGACTCCAAGAGAGGCGCGCTCTACACGAAAACGCAGAATAATGAGAGAAGATATACAATAGTGAGGGGAAGTAGGAAGATTTCGAAGGAAGTATCCATGTGCCTCTGTCCCTCTTCTACACCACAGTGTGATGATGGTGTATTAAGCCACACTACTTGATCACAGGGCCTTGAAATCCCCTGAGCTCAGAAGCTTCGTTTTTTTTAAACGTGCCTCATGTTTTATGCCTCGACATGCTCCCAAGTGTTCCCCCCTCCAACCAGAATCCATTAGCCCACATTTCTCTCAGCATCTTTCTACACCATAACTGCTTAAGCAAGCTTTCCCAGATAGTTTCGTGTCTGGACAACAAATTAGGGACAGTAGGGGGTTTGGAAGCAGAAGCAGAACGACACAAAATATTTAGGTTCATGAGGATTGATGGAATATAACAAGCTTGTGTTTTGCTGTCAAAATGGCTTACAAGGGATCCTTGTATCTGCTTGTCGCATTGTTTAGTGTGAAAGTAGCTGGCAGCATTAAAGATCCTAGCGAGACTTGGTCAGAAATTGAATAGACATGGAACATCCTGACCTGAGATATCCTGTGAGCATCAAGTGCCTGTTGTTGTTTTGTTTTTTTAATGGTGAAATCAAACCGGCAGGGATTGTAGGTGGGGGGAGTGAATGTACAGCGCTCTCTCCCACCTTTAATACCACGACTGAGGTGCCCTTGAGCAAGGCACCGAACCCCCAACTGCTCCCCGGGCGCCGCAGCATAAATGGCTGCCCACTGCTCCGGGTGTGTGTTCACGGTGTGTGTGTGTTCACTGCTGTGTGTGTGCACTTTGGATGGGTTAAATGCAGAGCACTAATTCCAAGTATGGGTCACCATACTTGGCCACATGTCACGTCACTTTTTCACTTTAAATCCATTATAGCTTTCATTTCCGTGTCAGGAGTGTAAAATGTGTCTTCAGGAGCAGAAAAAAGTCCATGCATTTTTTTTCTCTCTAGACACCTGGGTCCTTCACAGGCCAACAGTGTTCTTCTTTTTTTCTTATTATTATTTACTATTCTTCTCTCTCTATCTTTCATTTATTTACTTTTTGTGTGAAGAAAGGAAGAACATAAATTATGTGTGCAGAGGAAAATGGCAAGCGTGCCACACGCCTCCTCAGAGACTTTAATAAAAAGCATGCCTCAGAAAACCTGAAATATTATATGTATGTGCAAACATGCTTCAAAAACAAGTACATTTATATAAATAGGAGAGATGTGTTGGCAGAAATCGAAAGTGAGTGAAGTAGACAGAATAGTGTTTTATTGTCAAAGATAGAAGTTAATCAAAAATAATTCAAGGTAAAATAAACACAGCACATGAAAACAATTAGTCTGAGTCCAAAGAGAAGCTCTTCTCATGAAGGACGTCAACACAGCACTTCTTCGGCTGTGACTAAGGACTCATTATGCGTTTCTGACAGCAGCATGGCTGAAGCTCTATCCGCAGGCTATGGTGTTTCCTTCTTTTTTTTCCGTAGTATGGGAATAGGACATTAAGTCAAGCCCCGCAGGGAAATTACCGTGTGAGGCTACAAACCCATATCACAGAATGCAAATACACCACACATCTCAAACGTGAAGGGACAACAAATTTGACTGGCACATTGAATGGTGCACCTGAAATAATCTCGATAGTTCTAGCCTGACAGTGCTAATTAACAGCGCCTGGGTAAGCGTCCGAGTTTCATTGGTTAACATGTTAAGACTGCTCAATTTGTACTCATGTAAACTGCCACAAACAATTAATATTCTGTTAAACCTGTCAAGCTCATGTGCTCTGAGAAGTCAGCACACTCAAGTCCAATATTGTTAATTAGCATCTTGCCACCGGAGAACAATTATTTTAATCAAGGCAAAGTCTATAATAGAGATAGACCGGGAGGCGCGATAGTGCTCTAGGTGCTGTGTTATTTGTCAGAGCACACATTTACTCAGTTCTACCTACTACTGCAAAACAGCCATTTTATTAGCCGCTAAAGTGTCCAACCGAGTGCTCAGAGTGGTAGGGTGCCATTTACAGAATGTACCTGGCATGTGGCAGGAAGCTGTGATATTATCAACTGCGGGGTTACGCATTCAATTTTAACAGTGTCGAAAATATCTCTATTTTGGTAGGCAGCAGCGTTACCTGCCGAGAGAAAGAGCTGATAAACATGGCCTCTCAAAAAGATTTGACTTTGTACTAGTGAAAATTCTAGCACAACAAACTCATTATAGAAAGTCAGGAAGGGTTAATGTAATGTTTAAAATGAAGATTAGGAGGTCAGAGGTCACTAAATACGCTTTGAAAGAATCTAGATAGATTCTGCCAATGTGTAGAAAGTAAACTGTTCATTTAGTTTCCCTTTGTTTGCTGGCTCCGTAGTGATGTTTATGTCAGCTTGTGTTATATTTTACTATATATTAGGGGTGGGCGATATGACCAAAATCTTATATCACGATATGAGTAATTGTTTGTTACCATAGAAATGTCATAATTCTTGTCAACAGTGTCAATATCACAAAAAAACAACAACAACATAATACTAGTCTAAATTAAAAGAAATAAATAAATCAGGCACACTGAAGACAAGTAAACAGTCAAATAAGAATAAGAAACTACATAGAACAAATAACTAAGAAATGCTACATACATTGTATAAAGTAATCAAATGTATAAAAACACTGCATATTCTTCACTTTGTAAAATACTGTAAATATATTTGTTTTTCTTATTAAAGTTACAAAAGTGATTTAGTCAAGAATAGTGAGTTTTTCTCTCTTTTGTTGTTTGATAACCTTGAAAGACAGACAGCAGGAATATTAGACTGCTGTCACTTTAAGAGTTGCCTGGATCCAATAAACTGTTACAAATGTGTTTTCTTTCTCAGCTGTTTGTTTTCACTTAAGTCCTAAATTACTGTGTTTATGAGGATACTTCAGGCAAAAGACAGGCATTTTGACACATACTCTGTTCAATACTCCCACGCTCTATGAACACCATCTTCACTTCATATATATATATATATATATATATCAAGCGTAGCGTTAGTTCTGGCAGGTCACGTTAGTCAAGCTCGCATCAGCTGACTCTCAGCTGATCCCCATCTACCTATGGGAATACGACACCTATCTAAGCATTCATATATAAGGTCCCTCAGTATTATCAGCAGTTTTCGCATTGCTCA
>NW_015662167.1:3551396-3553202 GCF_001515625.1 Sinocyclocheilus rhinocerous | reverse complement strand
TGACAGAAATATATATATATATATATATATATGAAGAGTTCAGATGCAAAAGCCTCTAAGTACGTCTGACGTTTTTCTTTAAAATTAGCATTTCTTTCTGGCTACTATGTATAGGTTTCTATGTAAGTACTGGTACTTCTGAATGGGTTGAGGCTGGCATTTGAAGTTAAAGTACTTGATGAACATATACTATGTGTGGAGAATCATTATCTCATTTTTGACCAAGATGGCTTTTAGAGGCTTTTGCATTGGAGCTCTTCATATATATATATATATTGTAAAAATATTTTTCTTTTCATTTATTAAATGTTTTGAAGGTGTTGACCCCCTTAGAGAACAGAGGTACATTTAAAAATATATATTTATCTTGATTTAATATAAACAGTCAGTTACAGCATGTTTACAGTGAATATAACAAGAATGGACATGTATTAAAATATTTAGTCTTTACTGCATGCTGAGTAAAAGCAGCCTAATAGAGCCACTGTAGTCTATTATGTTGCTAATATTATTCTAAATATGATATTGACAAGAAAAAGAGGAAACCACTAATGGTTCTTGGCTGGATAACTGTAATAAGCTCTTTAGAATCGAACATGAACACAAAGTTAGGCCTAGAGAAATAAAAGGAAATTGTACCGCTAATTTTAATTACAGGCCTGCCTCTCTGCATTGAATCAGCAGGCTATTAATCTATTATATCTAAAAATCATGAGGTAAAGGATATCGGATAATTTAATTGAGCAATACTTTAAGGCCAAATGCCTTTGTTTTAATTTCATTTTTAATTATACAATATTTAACCTTTTAACTAAAGGAATGTGTTTAGTAGCATACAGTATTAGTTTATGAATCAAGAGTAAATTTGACTGGTAAAATTAGCACCTATTAGAGTGTCACATTGAGTTCTGGCCAAGGCTGCATCCTTAAAAAAGTTTTGATCAAATTCAACATGACACCGTGTGCCCTCTTTTGCAATGAGAAATCTTATGGAAGCCGTTCACGACGGAATCTTTTTCACACTCGTTGAGTACAGATGACGTTTTTGGTTTATCTTTGAAAGCTTCCCTCTTACACTCCATTTTAGAAGTTCCCTTTGAAGCCTCCCTTCAGCTGCCACAACGCATTACGATCCAGCTAGCGCATCGATGTCAGTACCACATGACAAACAGAAAAACGCTGGAAAACCAGATTTGACACATGGCGGAAAACTTGCATCAAAAGACAAGGAATAGATTTAATATTGAATGAAGGTTTTTGTTCCGTAATTAACTGTGTCAAGTGCAGTTCAGTTGGTGGAGATAAAGTCACACTGCACACCTAAATGATTTGTAATGGGCCACCGTCTGTTCCGTCTGTGAGGTTTGTCAAGTAAGTAAATAAGTAATATCACACTGCGCTTGGTATTAAGAGAAGTATAAAATAAGCCTCATTGCTCAGTATGCGAGATTGATGAATATTTGAAGGCTTCATCTCAGGATAAACTCTTTTTATTTATTTATTTATTTGTCGCTGTGCAGGAAAAGGGAGAAATGATTACTTCAAATATGTATGTTAATCCTTGGTAACCTGCCTGACATCTCGTCATCAGAAAATAAAGGCCAAATCCCTCCTCTGGATTACTGATAAGCCCGTCTCTGAACGATGCCTAGGTGGAACCAAAAACTGGAATGTTACACAGGAAGTTCATGGTGAAATTGCTTCTGTCTTTTCTCAAACATAACATTACAGGACTGGGTTACACTTCATTTCGATAGTCCACTTTAGACATTCTATTAACTATAAGTAACTTTGTAACTACATGTC
>NW_015662167.1:3530904-3550506 GCF_001515625.1 Sinocyclocheilus rhinocerous | reverse complement strand
TAGTTGACATGTAGTTACAAAGTTACTTATAGTTAATAGAATGTCTAAAGTGGACTATCGAAATAAAGTGTAACCCAGGACTGTTTTAGAGAGTCAAGAGAGATGTTACACACAAAAAATATGCTTGTTCCTGTGTGTTAACATTACAATGTAGTTGAAACAAGATATATTTGTACAAATAAAGTAGAATAGGCACACTAGATAGAGAAACAAGAAGAGCTTTTTGTTTTCAAGTCGACATCAAATGTCGCTTGCAATGTATATTACTGACTTATTTAAAGGGATAAATCACCCCAGAATGAAAATTCTGTTATTAATTACTCACCCTAATGTTGATACAAACCCGTGAGACCTTCGTTCATCTTCAGCACACAAATTAAGATATTTTTGATGAAATCTGAGAGCTTTCTGTCCCTGCATAAACAGTGATGTAATTACCACATTCAAGGGCCAGAAAGGTAGTGAGGACATCGATAAAATGGTCCGTTTGACATCAGTGGTTCAACCGTAATTTTATGAAACATTATGTGAACATTGCTATTGCTATTATATGCAGTATTATACACTATTCTCGCTAAAAGCAGTGCAGTATTTTCAGCTGAGACTGACATTTTTAAAGTTAATATTGTCATGCTAGATTTGCATGATTCACGTGATCTCTTCTTTAGCCATGTCACCACCAGATCCAGATGGTGAGAGTCCTGTCCAGAGGGGCAGGTGTAGAGCAAAGACACAGTCTCTTCTGGAACGCTCCGAACATATGCAGACACACAGGATCTGCTGTGGCCCATAATGTCTTCTGGACCATCTGTCTGCTGGCGCTCGCGCCCACCCCTGCCTGTTTGCATCTGCAGGAGGATAAAATGATATATTCAAATGACAGATCAACTGAATAATTATTGTCCTGACGCCATGGACGCAATGCGTTTGTATGCTCTCCCAAACCCCAAAATAAAACTAAAAATATAATAATTATATTTATTTTATTATTTTGAGAAATAATGTGATTGTAGAAAATCCCTTATTTCCAATTCCTTATCTCCTTCTTTGATGGAAAGTGTGCATACATATACCAACGTGATCTCATGATAATTTGTATGTATTTTACGTAAAATGTGGTACTATAAAACGTACATTTACTTACGTTTTTACAGGCACTAAAACATACAATACTGACGTATTTTCAGCATTTAATGGTACAAAACTGACGTATTGACGACACCTAAAAATGAATCCTTATGAATATTGAAATCGAGGCGTTCATTTTATTAGTTTTTAGTTGTCATATGAATTACCTTGCTTTCAGTTGTATTATTAAATTGTTTACTCATTTACTTATGAAATGATAACATTTCGTTTTGTTGTGTGATTTCTGCTGCCAGCTCGTTTCCAAGAATATGCCTACATAATGTTAAACAAGACTTCACTTTAAACCTTAAAATAAATAACATTTCTGCAATCGTTTAACATTTACTTGTCATGTAATGCTTACTTTGATTGCCATGGGCCACAAAAGGCGTTTTCTCCGACATGCTGTGACTGACAATAGAACTATAAAATACGCCAAAAACACAACATAATTACGAAATGAAACAATTTTATTAGTGCGCTGTAATCCAAATCTTCCGAATCCATACGACTGTGAGGAACAGACCCAAATCCAAGCCTTTTTCGGCGATCTTCTCCATCTCGAGCAGCTAGTCCAGTGACCGTGAGCAGCAAAGCCCGCGCTCACTGACGCGCTCTTTACAAATTCAAATGTTGCCGCTTCAAACGACAGGTTTTACGGCAGGATAATCGAACGCTCATTGGCTCTTGCCTGCATTCGTCACAGATTGCGACATGCCGTGTTTCTGGTGAGGTGTGTTTGAATAATGCGCGCCTGCCTTCACGAGTTCACGGAGTGGATCCGGGAAAATTATCTGGATAATATTTTCAGCGATTAACAACATAAATTCTGCTCTGGATCACACAAACCTACTGTATTCCGCCAGAGAGGACTGCGGGTGCAACGCATCGTCATTTGGATTACTTTTGGTACTGCTTTTGACATTTTTGCAATAAATAAATGATTGTAATGGCATCTGTCTGTCATGTTTTTCTTATACTGTACAGAAATGTTTAGGTTTATAAGTAGGAGTGGGATTAGAGACTATAAAAATATTTTAATGCTATATTGGTAATTGCATTTATCTGTCTGTCATGTTTTGCTTATACTGTACAGAAATAGTTATGTTTAGGTTTAGAGGTAGGAATGGGATTAGCGACTATACAAATATTTTAATGTAATATTGTTACTAAAATGGTTATTTTCCTGCATATTTCGGTCAATTGCGTTTTATATCCTTTTTTATTCGCTATAAAATGGGTAGGTTTAGGTTTGGGGGTAGGTTAAGGGGTCTAAATCTAAATTGCATATTAATAAAATGATACAAATGCATATTCGCTATAAAATGGGTAGGTTTAGGTTTGGGGGTAGGTTAAGGGGTCTAAAAATCTAAATCGCTTATTGATAAAATGATAAAAATGCATTGATATGAATATCTTAATGATATAAAAGATACGTAAATATTTTTACGTTTTTTAGCTAAAAATACGTAGCGATTTGTACGTTTTAAACGTTGAAATACGTCTAAATTGTACGTTTTAGCATTAATAAAAACGTACAAAAGTGTACGTTTTGTGCTTGTAAATGTTACGTATTAATACCTACGTATAAACATGAGACCAGGCTGCATATACAGTACAGTTAAAGTTCAAGTTTCAATGTATTTTCTGGAAATCTGGATTTAATGTCCTCAGATAACCCATGCTTGCTCTCTCTGGCCCAAAGGATTAAGGGTGATCTCTCCCAGAGCTCTCTCTGTGTCCTCTTTTTGTAGTCCATTGTCACCTTGTCCTTCAGTCAAAGCTTTGTTTTCCTACTGCAGTGTGATGCTTACATAATGTGTTTTTGTCTCCTCATTGACTAAAACTTATATAACATGTTTTTTTGTTGTTGTTTTTTTTAAGTGTGAAGGTGGATATGGGTGGGGGAATAGATGAGTGTTTGTTTTTTGGTGCGTATAGTTGAGTTTTCCTAGAGATGCAGTGTTCTAGTGGCACAAGCCCTGTGGCACTTTAGTTGACAGGAAATGAATAAAAGTCTCTGTAAGGAAGTCCCCAATTACTATTAACATGAGGCCAGGGAATGCTTCCTGCCTTCCCTGGTTTGTGGGAAATTGGACCTCATGCATGATGTCCTTCTGGCAGAACAAGACAGCCTCTTTTAGCCTTCCCCTTGGTCTTCATTGTCCTTAAGCAGTAGGTTAATGTATGCCCCAGACAGCATATCCCCAGCATTATAATCAGCGTGGATGTTCTCTCTATTAAATTTACCCTTCTTATTTATTTTTCTGCTCCTTAGAAGACAAAAAGTCTCACATTACTTTTTCTGTGACCGCTTTTGTTTTGACAAAAAAGTATCTGGGCATTTAAGATGCACTTCATGTTGTATTTAAATTGTATATAATTTCTACTTTTTTATGTGTCTTACATATTTCTCATTTGTTTAGCCAATTTGTGTGCTAAGGTTCAGTAGCAAATATGGCCAAGTGAAAAGAGTTCCAACAAAAGCTATAGAGAAGTTGTTTTATTGAGTAATGTGAAGATTGTGATGTCATCGGTGCAGAGACTGAAGCTGATGAACACAGGACTTTCCAGCAGGGCAACCATCCCAAAGAATACATCCAAATCTACTGAAGCTTTGTTCAGGGGTCTTTCGTAGAATGTTCTTGAGTGACATGTACAGTCTCCAGATTTAAATCTTATTAAACATTGTCAGTGGGAGTAGAAAAAAGCAGTGGCAACACGAAAACCAAAAACTATCAGTTATGTGGAAGCTTTTTCAAGTGAGGAATGGTTCCAGTAGAGAGGTGACAGAAGCATAAATAGTGATAGTTTATTGATGCCTTGGTTGAATTATCAGGCACATTTTTATATGAAAAAATTGTGTATCTCTAAACAAGCAAAATGCCCCCAATCACCTCTTCTGACTCTTCTGATATATTATAGTTTTTACTTTTATTATAAACAATAAAAAATGATTAGCATTAAAATTAAAGGCTAAACAATCCAAAATAAACATCATAAAATTACAATTTATTACATTTTATACTCAATATCACACCAAGTGGCAAATCTAAACAAGCAAAAAATTATGGGAAAAAAAAAACTTTTCTGAGGCATTTTTGCCATTGCTTTTCACCAACTTGTCCCAGAGTCATTTTAAGTGGCTGAAAGCTGTCTTCCTTTCAAATAAGTGCCACTTGGGTTGATATTTTGTCATCTAATGCATTGACATTCATACATTTTTAAGCATGGCTTAAGCGTCTGAATACTTTTTGTGGCAACTATCTGGCCTTTGGCTTGACCTTGTGAAACCGGAGCAGTTCAGTTGTTCTCATCTGCCCTGATTTGGGCTCAACTGGAGCTAGAACATGTCTGGCAGCATGAGTTTAGATCCCAGAGTTCCAATCTGCCAGAGAATGCCTCATCCAATCACTGCTCTGTCCTCCCTGGTGGTCTTGGAATGGAAATGAGTGACAGCATGCCTAGAGCATGTGACACTCACATCGGGGCAGAGGAATATTTATCACCCCAATGGCCATCTTGTTTTTTTTTCCTTTTTCATGCATACACATTAGTTCCTCATTACGGTTTTGGGTTTTACCTTAGGCAGATATCAAGTTATAAGGTTTGACAAGTGTTAACAAGGTGGGCGCCCTGAATAGATATAAAAATATATGAAACGTGTACTTTTGACTGCTTATGTGCCTCATTACTGTAGTTTTATTTGTTATGACACACAAAATGCACTGAGCCTGTCACAAATATTCTTATGCAAGACATGCACATGACAGCTCTGAACCTTGAAGACGCGGTTTATAATGGCACCTATCAGCTGCATGAGGTGGGATGGTTTTGTGTCTGTGTTTAACTGGATAACCCGTCCCATGGCATCTGTGAAAGCCCTGCAGAGAGGCAGATCCCTTTCAGTGTCATAGCCGGGAGGGAGGAGGCATCTGACATATGCAGCGTGAAATTCATTCAGCACGCCTCTCACTGTACTCGGCACAGCGGGGACCTCGGCTCACCACGGTTTCCCAGGTGAGCAGGTAGAGCAGTTTAAGCTCACAGCTGCGTCCTGTGGAGACGTCGTGGAAATATCATAGGGACCTACTGGAGAAACACCGGAGGCTGTGATTTAGTTACAGTTAATACGGCACAGCGTTGAATTAGATTTTTGTGTTGTTTAAAATGAAGAGCCCCTGGTGTTGAGAAAACAGCCACACTTCCAGTAGTACAGCGGCCTTGTTTCGTGTCCCTTTCAGAGCGCCCATTGTTCCCATTGTGGGAGCACAATATTAAACCAATTGCCATGCAGATGAGCTGTTCTATAACACTCTGATCAGCACAATGCGCCGTTCACATCTTTTTTGTTTGCATTTCAACAATGTGTCAGCTCATACTAAGAACTGCAATAAATCTTATTAAACTCGAGTTCCACCGCCATCCAGTCACCAAAGTTTAACAGGAGCCTGCAGAGATGCTCTAGTAAAACATCACGCTTTAATGAGTCAGCCTCTGTAGATTTACATTTACATGAGAGTTAATTTAACATGTTAATTTACTGCAATTAATAATAAATGAACACCTCTTTTTCAGCAGTACATGGTGCATAATACCAAAAAACAACACAGATGGAAAACAAGATGTTTTGTTGAATATTAACATATACAAAGAATTGCAGAAATATTTAACTTACTTTCTGAAAGTTTTGGGGCATAAAATATTTTCATATTTAACCACTATAGAGACATCAGAGCCAGCGGCAAATTCCAGAAAATCTGGTTGAGGTAAGGCTTCTCTCGGCGGGTTCATGAGCATTGAACGGCCGGTGACGCCCTGGAGCTCACATCTCCAAAAACATTGAAGTAAATTTTCAAATAGACGTTATCTTTATTAACAAACCGCATATTTGAAGTCTAAGTACATTTTTGCCTAAAAAAACCCTCCTAAAAGGCGTTCCCCATAGCGACCCCTAGAGGACGCAGTTCGAAGTTCCACGAAAGGGAACTACATTTCGTGACACAAAAACAGTATTATTTTTAAAACTATAGTGGATTTGTGCATCTGCCATGACACTCACTGTGAGAAATACCACAAGTGGAGTGATACAAGCGGTGCAACATTTGGAGTTATGTTATCAGAATATCACACTCTTAACAGCCAGAAAGAACTGTTATATATATATATATATATATATATATACACACATCCCTGGGAATCACATCCATGACACTTGGCTTTTTAGTGCCATGTTCCACCAGTTGGGCCGTAATGCTCCTTCAATTTAAAAATGTTAGTGGTAGTACTACGTAGTCTGGTCACCATTCACTAGATGAAAGCAGGTTCATGGCAAATAAAAGCTGTTTACGAAAGCTTTCTTACCCAGGCTAAGACAGCATGTTTTGCAGGGGTTTGTATACTTTGCACACAAGACTAGATTGACTGCTGGATGTACAATATTTGGAGAACATACATAGGAAGACAGTGGAGTGTGGCTGCAAAATATTCTATAGGGACTGTGCACCCCCTATGGCTATGCTTGTTTAGAGTGCTAAACCGCATGCAGAGACTGCCTTAAATCTTTAGAAGAAACAAGTTGAGAGCAAGATTATCTGTCTGTCATGTCATCAACATGCGTATGATTTAAGTGTGTGCTATGTGGGTTAATAATTTGCTGTCAAATCACTAATATTAGGCCTGTCAACCTTTCTCAGGTTATGAAATAATGGATTAGAATAGGGGTGGTCGTAGAGCGAGACCAAACTCCTGTTAAGTGATGGTCGGAGAAGGGAATAGAAGAAAAAATATATAACAAAGGGAAGAGTTTTCAACCACATATCTGAAAGGATGACAGCAGTGGGTGTATCAGCAATCCATTTTCTATACATATACACTATTGTTTGAAATTTTAGGGTCAGCAAGATTTTTTTTTTTTAAAGCAGTCTCTTACGCACACTTTGGGTGCATTAATTTATTAATTTGATTTAAAAATTATAATATGGCATTTTTTAAAATAAAAATATACCGTTTTTTTTAATATACCGTTTTATTAAAAATGATTTATTCATGTGATAGTGAAGCTGAATTTTCAGCAGCCATTTCTCCAGTCATCAGTGACACATGATTTTTTAGAAATCATCCGAATATGCTGATTTGGTGCGTAGGAAACATTTCTTAGTATTATCAATATTGAAAACAGTTATGTAGCCAAAATACATTTATTTTCTTTCAGGATTTTTTGATGAATAAAACATGAAAATTTTCAAAAAATGAACTCTTTTGAGACATTATAATGTTTTACTGGCAATTTTGATCAGTTTAATACATCCTTGCTGCATAAAAATATTAATGTCTTTAAAAAAAAAAAAAACGTATTTGTTTGTTTATTTGACTTGTGTCTGATCAGTTTGTCTCCTTTCAGCTGAACATATTGGATAAGCCAAAGTAAACTGGTGGCCATACAGTATGATGAAATGTATGAGTTCTGCTACTACCTGAAGCTTCATTTTCAGTGAGGCTGTGGAAGTGATCTAAGGTCACGATCGGATTAAGCCATTGAGTGTCTATGTGAATGTGTATGTGTGTTTCCTCAGGCTGCAGAAAGTGATTCAGGAGTGCTCTATAAATAACCACAGCTCAGTTAGGCCCGAGGGATGGGGTGCCACTCTGCTGAAGTGAGCTGAGTGAAGGTAGGGAGAAGGCCAGGGCCTCCATGTGGAACCGCAGCAGACGGTGTGCATTGTTTATACTCTGTAGGGATCCTCAGCTTCAGCAGCTCATACCCTTGTAGGTTGCACCCTTCTCCAACCCCTCTTGATCCTGTTTGCCTGCTTGGCTGCACCCTTCTGTAACGTGGCACTGATCAAAGTTGACTGATTAAAGCGCAGGCATGTCTGTCATAAAATGAATATGACTAGATATCTGCTGTCTGAGGCTGGTTAGAGCGTGAATTTAGCGTGACACTATGATTTCTGTGATGTGGAAAATCAGCATTTCATTTAATAAAACTATCGTCGTCAAAGGTCTTAACGACAGCCTGTCAAAATTAAAGTTTGGTTTAGCTTGAAGAAATTGTGACAGACATATATTAATATTGTACAGCAGAATGAAAGATTTCTTCCATGTTTTTATTATATCAGTAAACCTGTAGAAATGTGTTTGTTAAAAATAAAATGAATTGTTACATTTTCATTTAATATCATTTGAAAGATTAATTAAATTGTTAATGTTTTATGCCTTTATTTGATTACCACCGTTTTTGATAATAATTTTGTATTAAATCATAAATCCAGAAAATTTCAACAGAAACACTTTTTTTCTGAAGATTTTCTTTTTAATTATTAAAATTAAAACAGAAAAAAAGTAATCTAGAAAAATTAAAATGGAAAAAAAAACGTTAAAGAAAATAATAAAATCAAATGAATCACACAGGGACCTATGAGCATATATCCAAGGTATCCTACTGTTAGAGTTTATTGTGGGTACACAGACAGACTTAGAAGGCGGAGATTGTTCTCGCCCACCCAGATTCTCTTCCTCCTCTCCAGATGGTATATGGCCACTGCTGTACTTCCGTGTCTCTGCGGTACTGTGTGGAACAGATTCAATAAACTACCTCGAGCTGGATGTACGTTTCCCCCCATGTGGCCTTTTTGCTCAATAAAAGCACATTTATCTGGTTTCCTGTTGTCTGTCTGTCTCCTTCCACATTCTCATAGCAGAGGTAGTCGTCAAGACAACAGGGCGGACAGTCATGCATGATGGATGTCCTTTTGCATGGGAGTTCAGGTCCATTTTGATTACGAGGTGAATTCATTAGGCCCACATGTATGAGCATGCCATGGAGGCGAGCCAGCTAAATTTCTCTCATTTCCTGCCATATATGCATGGTTGTCTTCAACAGTGTTGAACAAACCAATTGAATTTGTTCCATACATTTCCAAAACATTATTAGTTTTGATTAATTTTAAGATGAATGGCCTAAAAGAAGTCTTTATACACTCGTAAAGAAAGCGAGAGAGAGACTAGTATGTGTGTATATTTTAAATCGTTAAAAGTATAGCTGTATTAGGAAAATGCATTTTTAATACTTTTAAATATTTGTTTCCTGAAATAAATCTACTATCAGCATTTTGTGGGGATTTTAATCAAAATATTCAAAATAATAATTTCAGAGCAGAGTAAAAAATTGTTAAATTGTTTAAATCATATACTGTTCTGAAATAAAGCACTACTTTATATCTTTTAAAGCTATTTTTTATTTATTAGTGTGGATACACCTACATCAAACATTTGGAAAACTTTTGGGAAGAAAAAGTGAAGTAATTAAAAAAAACATATACAGTATGTTTTCAATTTGAATAACTGTATATTTTTACATTGTCATGCATAATTTATTGCATGCAACTTATTTCAAATATATTTTGAAGTTAAGAATGAACAGAAAAAGACCACAGGAAACTGATCTGAAAGGGTCTTGATGTCCTATCAAACATCTACTATATGAAATGTGAATTCCCATCATGCTATTCATTTTTTTTTCATGTATGCTATTCCATTGAACAATGGCACCTTTTGTTTCCCACCATGCTCTTGATGTTCTCATTACTGTCCTCTTCTCTTGTCATGATGACAAAGTGGGTGACAGTGTCTGTTTTTTCGAAAGGCCCATTTTACGTTTCTATTTATCAGAGAGAATGTCAGAACCTTTACTCTGCCTCTCCCACTCATCATGTGCTTGCTGTTTTAGCATACACTCGCTGCTTATCGAATATTTTCATACGTGCTTGAATAAACACAAGCACCCTCTCATTTTATAATGCATGTAAACAGAGCAAACCCTTCACCTTGTGTCTCTCCACAATTATAGATTTTTATTTTTCTTCAGAGTCCCTATAAAGGGTAAAAATAAGTTACACATTCAGTATGTTCGATTTTCTCATTCGCTTTTTTCTTCTGTGCTTCACTAATGCAGTTCATTGTGATTTATGAAACAAGATACAGGTGATTTCACATTATGGTTGTACATTAAAGGGCAGAATGCAGTTTTTCATAAATCTTTTGAATGGTTGCTGCATTACATTGAAAGAAATGCACTGCAGGTAGACCCATCTCAGGCTGTTCATAGCAATGCTTGAGCCAAGAGCTGAATCCACCAAAGGAATCTGTATTCAGCTACTGGGAGCACTTTGTTTTGCAAGACATGTCAGACAGAAACGATGTTGCGTTTCACCTTTTAAAGCATTTTTTAAGCATTATTGGAGTCAACTACAAAAGCGACTAGGATCAACCTGAGGGGAAAATGCAACTATCAAACGCAGGTTTGCTTTTAGTGACTGACCTTTCAATGTCCCCACTTCCCTGTAAACCTGTAGCCAAATGTAGCGGGACCCTTGCATGCTTACAAGACAGCCAAATGGTCAGGGTGATCATCGTGCTCAAAGTGCAATGCCAAAGCATTCCTTGGGTTGTCAAAATGAGCATTTTGCTGACCTGTTTCTCAGACACATCTACACGTCTATCTGTAGAAGTATTTTCATCATACATCATATCATAGTCATCATATTTCTGCCTAAAAGAACATACTTATGGTCGATATATTTTTGGAAGGTTGCGTATATATATTACTGATTTTTTTAAAATAATTTTATGGTACATAAATATGTATAAACGTACACTGTAGCTGCTTTACGAGAAATAAAGTTGCAACTCTAAGGTATAGAAGTGGAATCAGACCTCCAAATGTAACCGTAAAGAGATGGAAGAGCTCACAAATATTCTTAACACACACACTTTCACATTTAAATGGACTCTTGCTCCAGGTGTATTAAAATATATCAAATCATGTTGGAATTGCTCTGGAATAGCTCACTGTTATTGTGCGTTTTCAGATATGCATTATGTAAACATTATGCTATACGCTTGAATTGTTTATCCCCTGTATTCATTGTGCCCATAATTCCTTTCTAAAGAGAATTTGAGCAATTATGAATCATTGTGTGTTGTAGTGGCTGCAGGCATTCAGTGTGAATCTCTAGAGGAATAGAGGTTATTGTGGCCTACCTACACTCATTTGTGAGGGCAGCGTGAATTGTTTGTTCAAATCAAACCAATTTAACATTGTCCTCGTGGCACTGTTGTTCCCCGCACAGAGGAAAACCAATCGCAAATCCACCTAGCACTGATTTACAGCGCCGGGGGAGCAGATTAAGAGGCCGTAGATAGCATCTCAAGTGTTCGCCGAAAGAAAGACACCTGTCCTGCCAACAATTCCCCCACTTCAAAAGCAGGCATTAACACTTCCATTAAAATCTGTCACCCCTCTTTCTCCCTCTTCTTTCTGTGCTCTGAAGAGAAATCACAGTCATTCAAATGCTAAGCAACTTTCTCTCCCCTGTGGATATTAGTGCAAAAAGAGCCGCTCTCCATCATTTGCCAAGAACATCAGGGAGGGGAAAAAGACGCGAAATGAGCCAATGGTGCCGCGAATATCCCTCACCTCTGCAATATCTCTTCACATTTCATTACCTTTCCTGTGCCGCAGACCAACAAAATACAGCAAAAACGTCAGTCATCATTAGATCGCTGCCTTATAGTGCACTAAATTCCTAATGCCACGTATGTAAGTGTCTCGCTGATTTCACCATGCTCGGCAGGTTTCTGAGAGCTCATTTAAATTAATCTCTTCATGAGCTCTTAAATAATATACCAATAATAACTCTAAACAGATCAATGGAATCATTTTAAAGTGTGAGCACTAACTTTGCCTGTGGGCATCGAGCTCTTGTACTGTCTCATCTCATTATTTATGTATAGGGGTCTATGGAGTATCCACTTCATTATAAGACACATCTTTTTATTAATGTTTTATTCTTATTTCTCAACAGGTTACAGACGGAGGCACTATTAAGCAGAAGATTTTTACGTACGATGCTATGTTCAATACCAATTACTCCCATATGGAGGATTACCGGAGACGGGAAGACCTGGTGTATCAATCGACGGTCCGGTAAGAGCCGTTAGTTGTTATATGATGTCACAAAATAGAATATTCATGTAATATGTGACACTGGACCACAAAACCAGTCATAAGGGTAATTTTTTTTTTCAAATTGAGATTTATACATATCAATAAATAAGCTTTCATTGATGTATGGTTTATTAGGATAGGACAATATTTGGCCGAGACACAACTATTTGAAACAAATCTAAATATTGAGAAAATTGCCTTTAAAGTTATCTAAATGAAGTCCTTAGCAATGCATATTACTAATCAAAAATTAAGTTTTGATATATTTACGGTAGGAAATTTACAAAATATCTTCATGAAACGTGATCTTTGCTTAATATCGTAATGATTTTTGGCATAAAAGAAAATGATAATTGAAATTGAAAATTGGCCCGTGTGACTTAAAGCCACAGTCACACTAGACTTTTCGTTCCATTGACATTCATAAGCATGCGAATGTGTCAGACTGGAAACGCAAGCCCGTGCGAAGATATTTCGCTGTGTAGCAAAGTTCAACTCTAACCTACGAATTTCACGTCACGTGAATGCGTGAGACCAATAGAAGGTCAATACCTCACAAAGTGACCTCTCGGTACAGAAATAGAGGAATTTTAGCAATGTCGCATGACTTGCATCATCCTGTTTTATACAACATAAATTTAAAAGATTACAAAAATCACATAAAAAGAGAAGTGGCTTTGTTTGCGGTGGCAAGGGAAACAGGAGCGGATGGCACGTTTCAACAGTGAAACGCGTAATTTTATGTGCGTGCGAAGATATTTCGCTGTGTAGCAAAGTTCAACTCTAACCTACGAATTTCACGTCACGTGAATGCGTGAGACCAATAGAAGGTCAATACCTCACAAAGTGACCTCTCGGTACAGAAATAGAGGAATTTTAGCAATGTCGCATGACTTGCATCATCCTGTTTTATACAACATAAATTTAAAAGATTACAAAAATCACATAAAAAGAGAAGTGGCTTGGTTTGCGGTGGCAAGGGAAACAGGAGTGGATGGCACGTTTCAACAGTGAAACGCGTAATTTTATGTGATTTTTTTTATTACGTGAGATTTGTTTGTGTGCGTGTGTGTACTTGATTAACTATACTTGTGACTGATTGTAATCACTTAAATAGAAAATAATTATGACTAGTGAGGATATTTTGGCACGTGATGTCATATCCTGCTCCCACCCCTTTTCGCAGCACTGCCCGAACAAATTTTGCATGCTCAAAGTCTAGTGTGACCATGGCTTTACGACTGGTTTTGTGGTCCAGGGTCACATATGATCTCTAGAAATGCCAAATGTTGTTCATAGCACATTGGACTGTAATGATAATGTGGACAGTAAGACTTACAACTTGCCTGGCTTGCAACATTTCTGACTGTGTTCATTTCCTATTGCTTATCTACATTACTATATAGAGAAATGCCTTGGGTTCCTTCTGCATTAACTTTCTTATGTGTGCGTCAGAAGGGCATCTTTGTCGATCCTTCACTGTTTTTTCAGTCTTGCGTCATGAGCGTTGCATTTCTAAAATGTTAAAATTAAATCAATGTTTGACACCCAGTTCAGCACATCAGTATAATTTTTAACAGTCGACCAATCAGACCAATGTGTGGCGGGATTAGAATCTCAGGTTTATTGAGTTGTTCATTAGCATATATGCTAATGAACCTTCTGTTTAATTCTGTTGTGCTCCATCTAGTGGTTCTGTGTCCTGTGTATACTGGCCCCTCAAAGGCCTAAAAAAGTTAGACTCTTTAAGTAAAATATGACCTGATTAAGAAACTTTGCCTCAGTATCCAGTACTTTTTGGTATTTTCACCCACTGAGCCCCAAGCCAAGCTTTTCTTTTGGACCCTCAGTTGCAGTGCTCCCCATTCAGTAAGCGTCATCTTTAGCCTTCCCTTTCCGAACATCTGCTGTAGTGTTTCACAGGCCCGCTGAGGAACAGACGTGTTTCCCAAGTCATCCTTGATACCTGAGGCTCAGCTTCAGGCGGAAAAGCAAAAGCAAGCCCCAGAAATACTTTCTCATATCTGCTCTGCTCCTCACCAAAACATACAAGTGTCTTGTGAAACCAAAAGCTGGTACAAACTATTAGATGAAGGATAGCTGCATTTTCTACATCGCAGATATGTGCTCATGTGCATCAAGTCATGCAGAGTTTTTCAGGCAACAGGCTATAATACCTCCTTGCTTTACTTGGAAAGTGGGACAGTGTATGATGTGTACACACACGGAAACAAACACTCCTACCCAGCAGGAAGTAAATTGACTGTCACACTATAAGCAGCAGTAGGGATCACCTGTATTGACCTCGCAGTCTCACATAATGCTCGGGAAGGAAGATGGCAACTGCAGAGACCATCAAACTCCATGTGCAGTCGCCTAAGTATAAATGCGCACACGCATAGTGAAATACACTGAAATAAAAAATAATTTCGATAAACAGTGATTTGTCTTCAAGTACAAATATCTACTAAAATATTTATAGTTCAGATGCACTTACAGTATGCAACTACATGTAAACTCAGTTGCCCTGCTAAGCAGACATACAGATAGATAGAAAAACAATAAGATAGATGGATCGACATACAAATGGATATAGAAATGGAAGGATGGACATATAGATAGATAGATAGATAGATAGATACTGACAAAAACACAAACGTGCACACTTCACATATCCTTTCCCCTGTAGCCTCTGACACGGCATTCTGCGGGAGATCCAGAGCGCCCAGACGGGATATTTCACAGGTATTATCTCTCATTTTCATTCCAGAGTGGCAAGAAGCCACACCAGTAGGCCTTGCCACTCTAATTCAGTTCTCAGCATTTCGTCTGTAAATAAATGCACCAGTAAGGGTCTTTCTAGAAATCGAAAAAAGAGAGATAGACATGTCTGCCTCTAGCTTTAGGCCACAGAAGTTTGCTTGTTTTCACATTACCGCTTCGTCTGTTTGCATGTTGCTCAATACGCATCTCGTCTCTTGGAGTATTGAGGAATAATAAAAAAGCTTTTGTTTTTCCATTTTGAACAGCACAGGATTTGCCAGTCCCATCACCGTCTTACATGACAGTTTGAATTCCCTGAAAACTCAACACCACACAAGGTGTCAAATGAGACATTATTACAGCGCAGATTGAAATTCTGTGTCTTTTCTAAACTTTCCCCTCACAATCCCCCTTAAGGAGGCTACGTTGTTGAAGGTGTTTGAAAAATTAATTCTGTTCCATTTTAATATTTAATATAAGTCATAATGTTAGGTTTTTTTCTTGTTCTTCACTAGCTTCTCCTTGTCACAGAGCTGCCAGTGTATTATGATGGAAAGTTTGAGCTGGCAATCAAATCTCAAACAGGTCCGCAGGACCCTCCCCTTGCACTCTGACCTGGCCCTCTTCTCTCATTACCATGGACACCTCAGTTCTCTACCTGTTCCTATGAGACCCAACTGCCCTTGGCAAAACATTCAGCTTTATACTCTGAAACAAAAGCACTTACGCCCACTGGGCCCTCCAGGGCCCTTCAGGAGAAGCCCGTTCTTCAATAAAAGCCCCTGATTATCACGCACATCTATCAGATTTTTTTCATGCCTCTTCACCGAAACGCAACAACAGTGTTAAAAGAGAGAGATGAAATATGCTGTGTGCCACTGAAGCATGTGATGTCTCTTTTTAGTCTGGAAGTGAGGACACTGTGTAGTGGAGCAGCACTGACTGTTATATATCTTGTCGAGAAGGTGAGCAAGATGGCTTGTGTTCATGCCAATTGCACTGATTTATGAGCGTTTCATTTTCAAATGTGGGATTTGAGGTAGGGTTCATTTTGTCAGCCATTTTGATTTAGTCTTAGTCTTTTAAATTAGTCTTAGTCCTGTGTCAAATGTACTTTTTAGTTATTATCATATTTAATCAACCATGTCCTGTTTTTGTTTAGTAAATTTTTAGTCGACGAAATGTTTGAGCATTTTAGTCTAGTTTTAGTCATTGAAAACGTATTTTCGTCATTCTGTTTAATGGTTAAACTGATAAAAAATATTTGCTCAAAATTATAATCGCAATGATTGTTGTCATTTGAGAAGTTTATTTTTACATTTTAGGTATTGCACTTTTACCAATAAGCACAAACCAACAGAATATGAACTCATACAGATGGTTATTATAGACTATTTAATATATAAATGAATATCAAAGCACTCTCTCTGTTTACATTAATAAAAACTTTTTACAATACTTTTCCTAATAGTATTTCCAGTAATTCCAAATTGCAATAATGTTTCTCTATTAAAACAACAGTTATTCAGCAACCACAATCGCAAACAAAATAGTCGAGATCTCATGACAGAACACAGACTGGCTGAATGACACTTTCATTTAAGCTGAACATCTCACATGGAGATCGCTAAACTCCAGCTTACTTGTTTGTCGGGGTTTTCAGATCATCGTTGGTACTTCCGCAATGAAGAGTGAGCGTGTGCGCATGATTGCCAGAGTGGAAAAATTAAGCAAAACACCGGGCAGAAAAAGTATCCTTTTAACAGAGAAGCTCTGATTTGTTGATTTGAACTAACCATGAGGCTATAGGCGCCGACATGAATTTGAACTCTTAATATCTGACAACCGCACACATGAAAGCTTGTGTAGTAGAGGCACGAATGATGATTTTGAGATCCATCTTTTCACATTGAGGACAACCGAGGGGCTCATATGCGACATGGGTCACGACGAGGCGTTCCCCATAGCGACCCCTAGAGGACGCAGTTCGAAGTTCCACGAAAGGGAAGCTCTGATTTGTTGATTTGAACTAACCGTGAGGCTATAGGCGCCGACATGAATTTGAACTCTTAATATCTGACAACCGCACACATGAAAGCTTGTGTAGTAGAGGCACGAATGATGATTTTGAGATCCATCTTTTCACATTGAGGACAACCGAGGGGCTCATATGCAACAGTTACAGAAGGTTCAAACGATGCATTAAGAGCTGGAGTGAAGATGTCTACATTTTTCTTATTTTGCCTAAATATCATATTTTTTCATTTAGTACTGCCCTTCAGAGGCTACAGAAGATAGTAACATGTTTCCCCGAAGACAAAATACGTTAAAGTTACCCTGATCTCACCCCCCGGCTCTTAATGCATGGTTTTTCCTTCTTGAGCATAAGTGAGCATTTGAACCTTCTGTAATAGTTGCATATCAGTCCCTCAGTTGTCCTCAGTGTGAAAAGATGGATCTCAAAATCATACAGTCATTGTTGGAAAGTTCAAATACACAAAAATGCTGGAAAACCAAAGAATTTGTGGGACCTGAAGGATTTTTCTGAAGAACAGCAGGCAGTTTAACTGTTCAGTGCAAATACGGGACTCATGAACAACTATCACTAAACAAAAAAACACCGCTGTGGATCATTCAGGTAACACAGTATTAAAAATCAAATGAATGGGGTCATTTTTATAAATTCAACTATAATTTTCTCTTGTGGACTATATGTAAACATATTTTATGTGAAATCTCTTATTCAGGTCAGTACTAAATAAACAATAACATGCATTTTGTATGATCCCTCTTATTTTGATAAAATATAATATAGTGATTAACATTTTGCTGATTCTGAAAGAGGGATGTAACCTTTTGACCTCAACTGTACATTTATTTGCCAATTTTGTCATTTTCTAAATTTTAATTTATATTTTCTAAAATGATATTTGTAAACAACATCCAGGCCATTTGATTATCATCACCCTTGCCAGTGAGTATATTTACATCCATGCCCTTACAATCCTGTTTTGTGCAACATTTAGATTTTTGTCTTTGAATTTTTAAGAATTAATTTTTTTTATTTTATGTACCATTTTTAGGTTAAATTGTATGTTTTCTATTTTATTTTATTCATCTCGCAAAGTTTTGTTTTTGCTTTGTTCATCTTGTAGGCTCTTTGAAAGTTTGCAGAGGCATCCTAGTGGCATTTAAACATTTAATTTGATAAGTTTTGGTTTGTTTTGCTAAAGGTTTTTTTTTTTTTTGCAAGCCCTTTGAAAATATCAGAGGCCGCTATATGGTGTTTCAATTGAGATTGTATGTTTTTTGTTTTGTTTTGTTTTTGTTCATGTTGGTAGGCCCTTTAAAATGTTGCAGAAGCACCCTAATGGCATGTAAATTGTAAGCAAGTAAGTAAGTAAGTAAATAAATAAATAAATGTTTTGTTTTACCCATTTGAAAGTTTGCAAAGAGCCCTAGTGGCTTTATAATTCAGTTAAAATTGTGTAAGTGTGATTTCAGCAACCATGAACACCGAGATTGACGTCAGCCATTGAAAAGTTGGTCAACCATTACTGTGGTCACAACGAGCTTCATTCATGAAACACAAATAATTAATTTCTTTGTAAATCGTTCACAAATCTATTCATGCATAAATTGCCACGTTGAATGGAATTGGTTTGTGAACCGTTTTTAACTGATGTTCAAGGCCCTATAAGTGAATGTTCGAGTGAAAGATCACCTCAGCTGACTTATGTGTTTGATGACTCATGAAAACATGAGCTATTGTGAATATTCCAACATCATAAATTCAGCCTCGGACATATTCTAACATCATACGCCCACAACGCCAATAAGAACAGGCCTCAGCTGAGAAATTCATGGCACATTTCTGTAATTACAGAATGTTATATTCCTGGCAGCGAGCGCTCTGTCCCTCTCAGCGCGCGCACACACACACACACACACACTTACACACACTGCAGAGTAGCAGGACCTGGCTAGGCAAATCCCTTCTTGCCTCTGTGTGATTTAGTGCTAATCGGCTTTTTATTACTCTCTGATTAACAATCCATCTACATTTTTAGAGCACAGTGAGAGAGAGAGAGAATACAAAGAGGGTGAGAGTGAGAAAAAATGTGAAGAAGCTGGAGTTTCAGTCCCATTGAGGTTATTTTGAAGAACTGAATACCAGAGTGTGCCAGACTATTGTGCAACATCGCCGGCATTTCAGCAATCCAAAGAGGAAGTATGCAACAGAGGGGAGAGAATGAGCGAATAAGAGACAGCGAGTGTCGAAAGGCAGAAAGAAGGAGAGGTGGAGAGGTAAGAGAGGCAGGAATCGAGAAATGTGCTGGCTGGGATTCAGAGACCCGGGCAGTAAAGCTCATCCAGAGAGAGGACACTTGCAGGGTGGAACGTGAGACCAATGCCAATGTACAAAGCTGGAGCCAAACCTCTCATCCAATCATTACGGTCCGTGCATGTCAAGCAGCCCTGGAAGTAAGGGGAGAAAAAAAACGAACAAAAACAACAATAAAAACTCTAAAAACTGCCAATAGACGGGGGTTAAAATTATAGACATCTGTGAAGAGAAATGGCAGAGTGGTTTTGTTTACAGCCGCTGCTTTGTTGCCATCGCCATGATGGTGAACACACTGCAATTAACTCTGCCTGTGTTTCTACTCATCAAGCCTAAGTGAGCTATCTGAGGTGCG